>NC_066522.1:4104819-4244819 GCF_024679095.1 Eriocheir sinensis | reverse complement strand
CCCCTCCTCTTCTTTAATCTCCTCCTCTTTCTCCTTTTCCTCCTCCTCCTCCTCTTCCTCTCGCCAACAGCAAAAGTTTTTGATGGAGAACATGATAAAAAAAAACTTATGAACAACATAAAAATTTCTCTTAAATAAAATCCGGTGGAGAAAATAACTTGCAATAAAAAAGTAGTAGTAGTAGTAGTAGTAGTAGTAGTAGTAAAAGGAGTAGTACAAAACTCACACATTTGTTAAGACAGGAAAAATAAATAATACAGTAAAAGAGGATGAAAGAAGAGACAAAGAAGGAAGAGCAAGATGAAAAGGAAGAGCAAGAAGAGGAAGAAGAGGAGAAGTAGAAAGAGAAGAAGAAGAGCGCATAACATGGAAGAACAGTCGCATTCAAGGATGGGAAGGAAGGGAAGAGGAGAGACAGGGAGGGACAGGAGACAGGGAAGGAAGGAAGGAAGGAGGGAGGGAAGAAGGGAGGGAAGGAGAGAGGGAGGAAGAAAAGAGCGGTTAAGTGAGATTAGGGTGAGATGACTTTGGATGAAGGAGGGGGGAGGGAGGTAGGAAAGAAGAGAGGGAGGGAGGGAGGGAGATGAATGGATGGAGGGGGAGGAGGGGAGAGGGAGGGGTGTTAAATGGAAGTCTTTGAGGGGAGATAGAGAGAAAAGGACCAGGAAGAGGAGGAGGAGGAGGAGGAAGAGGTGGAGGAGGAGGAGGAGGAGACGGCCATTGGAAGAAGGAAGAGGAGAGAGAGAGAGAGAGAGAGAGAGAGAGAGAGAGAGAGAGAGAGAGAGAGAGAGAGAGAGAGAGAGAGAGAGAGAGAGAGAGAGAGATGGACAAGAACGAAGAATAGAGGATAAATGAGGAAGGGAGGGGGAGGAGGGAGGAAGGTGAAGACGAAAAAAAAAAAAAAAAAAAAAAAGGAAAACTCATCCAGTCACTCAGTCAGCCATCCAGCCATTCATACATCCAGTCAGTCCATCAGTCAATCAGCCACCCAGTCAGCTAAGCACCCTATCGAGCCAGTCATACAAACATCCAGTCAGTCAAGCAACCTAACCTAACTTTCACTTCCTTCATGCTACCCACCCCGCCACCCAAACCTTCAGCCACCCAGCCAGCCAGCCACCCAAACCTTCAGCCAGCAAGCCAGCCAGCCACCCAAACCTTCAGCCACCCAAACGTTCAGCCACCCAGACACCCAGCCACCCAAACCTTCAGCCACCCAGCCACCCAAACCTTCAGCCACCCAGCCACCCAAACTTTCAGCCACCCAGCCACCCAGCCATCCAGCCACCTAAACCTTCAGCCACCCAGCCACCCAAACCTTCAGCCACCCAGTCAGCTATCCAGCCACCCAAACCTTCAGCCACCCAGATCCAGTCAGCCAGCCAGCAAGCCAAACAACCTAACATAACCAAAACTAACCTAACCTAATCTTTACTACCTTCATGCTATCCACTAAGTCACCCAGTCATTCTACCAGCCAGCCAAACTACCTAACCACCAAGCCAATCAGCCACCTAAGCAGCCAGGCATTTAACCAATCAGCCACCCAAGCAATTGTCCGCCAACCCACTCAGCAACCCAGTCACCCAGCCAGCCAGCCATTTAACCAATCAGCCAGCCAAGCAATTGTCCACCAAGCCACTCAGCCATCAAGTCACCCAGCCAGCCATTCAGTAACCCAGCCAGCAAGCAACTCAAGAAGCCAGTCACCCAGCCAGCCAGCCATTCACCCAGCCAGCCACCCAGCCGGCAAATCAGTCACCCAGCCAGCAAGCAACTCACGAAGCCAGTCACCCAGCCACCATCCAGTCAGCCAGCCAGTCAGCCAGCCAGCCAGTCATCACTCAGCCATTCACCCAGTCAGCCCGCCATCCTCACAATAGCACATTTTCGGCCTCAATTAAAAGGCGCCGAGCGGTGAATGGACGCGTCGTTTTGGCGCGCCGAACAGAAGCGAGTCGATGGTCGGGAAAATATATTTCACACGAAGGGCGGGGCGCTTTTTTGTTGCTGGCCTTTTCCCTTTCTTCCTGCTCCCTCCACACTCTCTCTCTCTCTCTCTCTCTCTTCTTCCTTCATGTCTGTCTTCTTCTCTGTCTTTTCAATCTTACTTCTTTTTTTTCTTAGTCGGTTATACATGCACTCATCTCTCTCTCTCTCTCTCTCTCTCTCTGCCGAAAAATAAATGAGGTGAAAACTAAAGAAACATAGACAAGGAAACTTCAAAACAATATATTCAAGGGAACGGGAAGGGAGGACAACTTTGAGTAGATTAAAAGGAGTTGAAGGAAACGAAGAAAACGTGAAAGAGAGGAGCAGAGAGAGGAAAAGGTAGCTGATAGGATGGCGGTGGAGTGGTCAGTGAGGAGATGAGAGGGACAAGTGAGAGAGGAAAAAAAAGGGAAGAATGGAAGGTGATAGAAGGGAGGAGGAGGGGAGAGATGATTGAGGGAGAGGAGGGAAGAGGGAGGGAGGAGGAGAATGATCAAAGGGATAAAGGGGGTACGTGTGAGAGAGAAGAGAGAGAAAGGAGAGAAGGAAAGGGGAGATGGGGGAGAGGGATGATAAATGGGAGGGGCGTCATGGTGGGGTGGTGGGGGAGAGGGAATGAATGAGGAATGAATGGGAGCGAGAGTGTGTGCTGATGAAAAGGGGCGTACAAAGCGTCGATAAATAATAGGAATAAAGGAAAATAATAATAACAACAATCACGAAATAACAGCAATAAAGGAAAATGATAATAACAACAATCACGAAATAACAGGAATAAAGGAAAATGATAATAACAACAATCACGAAATAACAGGAATAAAGGAAAATGATAATAACAACAATCACGAAATAACAGGAATAAAGGAAAATGATAAAAACAACAATCACGAAATAACAGGAATAAAGGAAAATGATAATAACAATCACGAAATAACAGGAATAAAGGAAAATGATAATAACAACAATCACGAAATAATAGGAATAAAGGAAAATAATAATAACAACAATCACGAAATAACAGGAATAAAGGAAAATGATAATAACAACAATCACGAAATAACAGGAATAAAGGAAAATGATAATAACAACAATCACGAAATAACAGGAATAAAGGAAAAATAATAACAACAATCACGAAATAACAGGAATAAAGGAAAATGATAACAACAATCACGAAATAACAGGAATAAAGGAAAATGATAATAACAACAATCACGAAATAACAGGAATAAAGGAAAATAATAATAACAACAATCACGAAATAACAGGAATAAAGGAAAATGATAATAACAACAATCACGAAATAACAGGAATAAAGGAAAATAATAATAACAACAATCACGAAATAACAGGAATAAAGGAAAATGATAATAACAACAATCACGAAATAACAGGAATAAAGGAAAATGATAATAACAACAATCACGAAATAACAGGAATAAAGGAAAATAATAACAACAATCACGAAATAACAGGAATAAAGGAAAATGATAATAACAACAATCACGAAATAACAGGAATAAAGGAAAATGATAATAACAACAATCACGAAATAACAGGAATAAAGGAAAATAATAATAACAACAATCACGAAATAACAGGAATAAAGGAAAATGATAATAACAACAATCACGAAATAACAGGAATAAAGGAAAATGATAATAACAACAATCACGAAATAACAGGAATAAAGGAAAATGATAATAACAACAATCACGAAATAACAGGAATAAAGGAAAATGATAACAACAATTACGAAATAACAGGAATAAAGGAAAATGATAATAACAACAATCACGAAATAACAGGAATAAAGGAAAATAATAATAACAACAATCACGAAATAACAGGAATAAAGGAAAATAATAATAACAACAATCACGAAATAACAGGAATAAAGGAAAATGATAATAACAACAATCACGAAATAACAGGAATAAAGGAAAATGATAATAACAACAATCACGAAATAACAGGAATAAAGGAAAATAATAATAACAACAATCACGAAATAACAGGAATAAAGGAAAATAATAATAACAAAAATCACGAAATAACAGGAATAAAGGAAAATAATAATAACAACAATCACGAAATAACAGGAATAAAGGAAAATAATAATAACAACAATCACGAAATAACAGGAATAAAGGAAAATGATGATAACAACAATCACGAAATAACAGGAATAAAGGAAAATGATAATAACAACAATCACGAAATAACAGGAATAAAGGAAAATAATAATAACAACAATCACGAAATAACAGGAATAAAGGAAAATGATAATAACAACAATCACGAAATCGCCCTTTTTTAACATTAGTGTGGCTATAAAACAAACCATTTCGTAAGGACACTCAATACTGAACCATCTTATATTATAAAAAAAAGTTAAGCAATTCACACTGACGCACTTGTTCATACATGCTATCACTCATTCATTCGTTCATTCATGCATTTATCTCACTGTTAAAAATCTTCATGTTATTCATTTTGTTTTCTTTCTTCACCTTCATATTCATTCGTTGTTTGCATTTATTATATTTCTTTAGCATTTGTTTGGTTACCTCCGTCCACTTTATAGTAGAAATACGAGTGTAGGAGGAGGAGCATGAGGAATAGATGGAAGAGTAGGAGAAGGAAGAGGAGGTGGAGGACAGTAAGAAAGATGAGGAAAGTTGGAGTTTCGTTTAGTCGGCGCAACATCTGTGGTCATAAGCCGGAGAGAGACAAGGGGAAGGAATTATAGGAGAAGGGAACAGATCTCAGGAGACGGGACACAACCCCCGATTAATACCTGGTACATACCCATTCACTGCTGGGTGGACAGGGGCGTAGGGTATCGGAAAAGCCGCCCAAATTTTTCCACTCCGCCAGGGAATAGAACCCGGGCTCTCTCGGTTGTGAGCAGAGTGTAGAAAGATGAGGAATACAAACGAATACAGAGGAAGAACAGACACCAAGAGAACTGTTCGTCTGTAGCGAGGGTATCTGTCGAACTTTTTGCCACTGATAATTGCGCATGGTAGGACAGGATGGAGCGAGATAAATGAACACGAAGACGAAGAAGTAATGAACGACGAGGAAGATGAGGGAGAGGTGGTATGAAAGGAAAGACGGGAGAGGAGGAGAAAGAGAAGGAAGAGGGGAAGCGAAAAGAAATAAACAATACGAAGAGGAATGCGATAATGAAACGCCAGTGAATGATTTGCATAAGAGACGAAGAAAAGCAATAAGGCGAACAAGGGGAAGAGAGAGAGAGAGAGAGAGAGAGAGAGAGAGAGAGAGAGAGAGAGAGAGAGAGAGAGAGAGAGAGAGAGAGAGAGAGAGAGAGAGAGAGAGAGAGAGAGAGAGAGAGAGCGAGAGAGAGAGAGAGAGAGAGAGAGAGAGAGAGAGAGAGAGAGAGAGAGAGAGAGAGAGAGAGAGAGAGAGAGAGAGAGAGAGAGAGAGAGAGAGAGAGAGAGAGAGAGAGAGAGAGAGAGAGAGAGAGAGAGAGAGGGGAGGGGGGGAGGAGAGAAAGAAGAGAGGGAGATAAAGAGAGGAGGGAGACTTTGAGGGCGGCGAGGAGGGAGTAAGCAAAGATGAACAGGAGAGGAGGAGGTGGAGGAGGGAAAAGAGGAGGAAGATGGAGTCGAGAGGCAAGGTGGTCTCTTTTGACGGGGCTGTGTGACGAGGAAAATATATAATGGCAGCCACTCACTCACACACACACACACACACACACACACACACAAACACACACACCAAGGCTAACTAGTAGGCTTTGCGCGCGCACACATCCACATACACAGGCAGATAGATAACTAGGTATAGATAGATAGATAGATAGTCACACATAATAACTGTATTTACCTCCTTTAATAACAAATATTTACAATCAATGCCGTCCCAACCCTTAATTAGGAATCGTATTTACAGATGGAGAGCAGTAAGGTTTTTCTTTCTGATGTTGGATTCGAAAACTATATTTTTTGTGTCATTAGACTTTATAGCACTTCCCTTTTCCTTGCGATTTTAACTTTATAGATTTGCATTATCTCAATTCTTCTCCCGTTGATAAGTGTATTAATATTCTTTCATAAGCAATACCAGCAAAAGTTCTAAAAATACAAATAACTGACAGATTCTTTAAATTATGAAAAAAAAGTTTATATACCCGTATGTGGATAATTAGTCTACTGATATTACCTTTGAGTTGCTGTTTTTCACTATTAATATCCATGATGCCAGCAACATAAAGAACACGCAAAACCCCTTTAAATAACTGATCCACGGTGTGCTGAATAATTTTGTCCTGTTAATTGTTACGGCCGATGTTATTTTCCTCACACTACCACCACTTTCATCTACCCCAAACTACTCGAGATACAGCATAAACACACATCGCTATTCAGTAAATTTCTCCACCCTCACAATCCTCACCATCCGTCCAGTGCATGACCACAAGACACCACGCAAAAAAAAAACTATATATATTCACGCCTGATATTCTAAACGTCGTACTAGTTTCGTCAACAACAATGTAGCTGATTTGTCTACTTTGACCCGTTTTTCAAGGCGTGGTTAATTGGCTTTGTTGTTGATTTTTAGTATATCACTTTTCAAAACTGAGCTTGTAATATGTCGGCTTAACTCATTGACAATCCAACACTTCGAACTAACTCCGTCCCGACAATGGAAATAAAAAGCCAAATTAGTCACATTACTGTCGATAAATACCAATACAACGTTACAAGAACCATCCTTCAGAATGTAATGGTCACGCGTAGGAGCCAACGTTGCCAGATTATCGTACTCAGAGCCTCATATTTACCGGTTTCTGAGCCACAGCTATTGCCAAAAAACACCAATAATTAGCCATTTTAACGATAACCATATGAAGGCAGTTATTGGGGTCGAGGAGGCAGTTTTTGGATCGGAAATCGGCAAACATAGGAGGCTGAGTACGACAATCTGGCAACGTTGGTAGGAGCTAGTAATACAGCCAGTAAAAGTTCACACAAAAGTAACAACACAAGCTTAGGGGGAGAAGTCTAAACTACGCTCGCCCCACCCGCCGCCAGAGGGCACACACCACTCTCCCGCCCTAACAGCCTATATACTCAGCCCCTCCTTGCGGCTAGACGGCTTTTTGTGGCTCCCAAAGCGTTTCGGGCCGACCAACAACCTTCCTGCCACGCGTGAAGGGCTTACAGGCTGATGTTGTTGATGATATGTGCGTGGGATACTCCTTTCTAACTGGGCCGAGATACTATTCTTACGCATTTCGGAGCCTCAGCACACCCATTCGATAAGGCTTTTGTAAGAGTTGTCGTAGGGCGTGTTCATGGATAGTTCAGTGACCGTTGTGGTAGTTTGACAAATCTTCTGTACCATGAACGTGAAAAACACACACACCCATCAGGGCCCAACACACACACACACACACACACACACACACACACACACACACACACACACACACACACACACACGAGAGCCCAATCGATGTCCTTTTCAGCCTTTGGAAAGTTGATGTGAGAGGCGGAAGCGTCTGAGAATACCGACTTCAGATTCTTTGCGTTTTCGTTTGAACTTTTAATCATATATATCTGATCAGGCATATTTTGTCGTTGTTTTTCTTCTTCACTGGTTGTCTGTTTTTTTCTGTAACAGTGATTAAATTATTCGTCTTAATCCTTCGCTTGAAATCTCTAGTCTAGGGCTTAATCACTTCTCTTTTGTTGTTTGAAATTTAGAGTATTTGATCATCTTTCTTTTGTTTTTGTTTTCCCGCTTTACGTTCTGTTGTCCTCATCCTTATCTTTTGTTTTTGTTTTCCCGCTTTACGTTCTGTTGTCCTCATCCTTATCTTTTGTTTTTGTTTTCACGCTTTACGTTCTGTTGTCCTCATCCTTATCTTTTGTTTTTGTTTTGCTTTACGTTCTGTTGTCCTCATCCTTATCTTTTGTTTTTGTTTTCCCGCTTTACGTTCTGTTGTCCTCATCCTTATCTTTTGTTTTTGTTTTCCCGCTTTACGTTCTGTTGTCCTCATCCTTATCTTTTGTTTTTGTTTTCCCGCTTTACGTTCTGTTGTCCTCATCCTTATCTTTTGTTTTTGTTTTCCCGCTTTACGTTCTGTTGTCCTCATCCTTATCTTTTGTTTTTGTTTTCCCGCATTAAGTTCTGTTGTCATTCTCCTTATCTTTTGTTTTGTTTTCCCTTTACGTTCTTGTCCTTATCCTTATCGTTCTGTTGTCCTCATCCTTATCTTTTGTTTTTTCCCGCTTTACGTTCTGTTGTCCTATCTTTTGTTTTGTTTTCTGCTTTACCCTGTTGTCCTTATCTTTTGTTTTTGTTTTCCCGCTTTACGTTCTGTTGTCCTTATCCTTATCTTTTGTTTTTGTTTTCCCGCTTTACGTTCTGTTGTCCTTATCCTTATCTTTTGTTTGTGTTTTCCCGCTTTTACGTCCTTATCCTTATCTTTGTTTTTTGCTTTTTCTGTTGTTGTCCTTATCCTTATCTTTTGTTTTTGTTTTCCCGCTTTACGTTCTGTTGTCCTCATCCTTATCTTTTGTTTTTGTTTTCCCGCTTTACGTTCTGTTGTCCTCATCCTTATCTTTTGTTTTTGTTTTCCCGCTTTACGTTCTGTTGTCCTTATCCTTATCTTTTGTTTTTGTTTTCCCGCTTTACGTTCTGTTGTCCTCATCCTTATCTTTTGTTTTTGTTTTCCCGCTTTACGTTCTGTTGTCCTTATCCTTATCTTTTGTTTTTGTTTTCCCTTTACGTTCTGTTGTCCCATCCTTATCTTTTTTGTTTTGTTTTCCGCTTTACGTTCTGTTGTCCTCATCCTTATCTTTTGTTTTGTTTTCCTTTACGTTCTGTTCTGTATCCTTATCTTTTGTTTGTTTCCTTTACGTTCTGTTGTCCTCATCCTTATCTTTTGTTTTTGTTTTCCCGCTTTACGTTCTGTTGTCCTCATCCTTATCTTTTGTTTTTGTTTTCCCGCTTTACGTTCTGTTGTCCTTATCCTTATCTTTTGTTTTTGTTTTCCCGCTTTACTGGTTCGGTTGTCCTCATCCTTATCTTTTGTTTTTGTTTTCTCGCTTTACTGGTTCGGTTGTCCTCATCCTTATCTTTTGTTTTTGTTTTCCCGCTTTACTGGTTCGGTTGTCCTCATCCTTATCTTTTGTTTTTGTTTTCCCGCTTTACTGGTTCGGTTGTCCTCATCCTTATCTTTTGTTTTTGTTTTCCCGCTTTACTGGTTCGGTTGTCCTCATCCTTATCTTTTGTTTTTGTTTTCTCGCTTTACTGGTTCGGTTGTCCTCATCCCTTATAACAACGCTTAGATTCTTTCCCTCTTGAAAATTAGAGAAGTTGATCATGCCTCTTTTGTTGCTATTTTCCTCTTTTACTGGTTAGGTTGTCATTCTTCTTTCAAACGGTGTCTAGTAGATTCTTTGCCTCTTTCTTCGAACATAATAACTGATTGTATACATTCTTCTTATATTGATGTTATACTGTTTTACTGCTTATTAAGATTGTCAATG
Source organism: Eriocheir sinensis (assembly GCF_024679095.1). Lineage (NCBI taxonomy): Eukaryota > Metazoa > Arthropoda > Malacostraca > Decapoda > Varunidae > Eriocheir > Eriocheir sinensis. Next base: position 4,235,295 of record NC_066522.1, on the reverse strand, counting down.
TCCTTGGCTTCTCCTCCTCCACCTCTGTAATGAAGTATAGTCAGGCAGAAGGGTGAGGGCTCCAGTGCAGTGACTTCTATATAAACATCGGCTTTTGGACGAGGCTCGAGTCACGGTTGGGCTCCATTTGGTCTCTCTTTTTGGCCACTCTTCTGTACTCTATTCGGGAGCAGTAAGTAGCGGGCTTTTTTTTTATTATTGTTTTATTTTTGTTTACGCCGTTGAACTGTCTCCTTTGCTTTAAAAAATAAAAATAGGGTAATTACTGCTGCCGTATATAGTAAAGCTGTTCAGTGCCCGTCGTCACGCACCGAGGAAGAAGTAACGGTTTACATATCTTTCTTTCATTCTTCAGGACCTCAGTGTAGCCGAGTGACTCCAGGAATGATGGGAGAGAGGGAGAAAAGAGGAGAGAAGAGAAAGGAAAAGGAAGAAGCATGGAAGAAGGAAAGGTGGAGGGAAGGAGAGTAGAGGAGAAACTGAAAGGAAGAAACATGGAGGAAGGAAAAGGGGGATAGTACAGAGAGAAAGGGGGGGAAAAGGAAGGAAAAGAAGGTGGATATGAAGGAATGAAGGAATGAAAGGGGGTAAAGACAGTGGCAGGGAGGGAAGAAGGGAGTAAAGAATGGAGAAGGTATGGAGGAAAGAGAGAACGAGGAAGGACAGAAAAGGAGAGAGGGGGGAGAAAGAATGGAGAAGGTATGGAGGAAAGAGAGAACGAGGAAGGGAAAAAAGGGAGAGAGGGAGGGAGTCCATATGAGATGTAAAGAGGGAACGAAGCTAAAAGGGAGAGAAAGAATGAAGGAGGAAGGGAAGGATATAAGATGAGAAAGGAAAGGAAAGAAGGAAGAAGATAAAGTTAGTACAGGGGGATAAGACGTATAAATGTGATTTCCGTTAAACAACAACCCCAAAACAGAAACCTTACAATTTATGAACGTTGGTAAAAGCTCTCACGAAAAAAAAAAAAAAAATCGCGCTCCTTTATATCACCTGAATTTGACGAGTAAGCTCACGAAACGCTAAGCAAAAATCACGCCAATATCAGTTACACCAGCTGCTCCGTTTATTTATTATTATTTTTTTTTTTAGATTCCATGGAAACGGTTAAAGAGCTGATCCCTGAAAACTGGACCCCCATAATCCCTCCTTTCTCTCTCTCACCTGGCAGTCATTTCCTTCCTTTCTCCTCTTACGTGATGGTTACCTGAAAGAAGAAGAAAACAAGATTAGACAAGGCAACAAGAAGAACAACAGCAATTACTAATCTCTCTCTCTCTCTCTCTCTCTCTCTCTCTCTCTCTCTCTCCAGATGGCCCCCGGAAATCACAGAGGGCCTAATCCTCCTCCTCTTCTTCCTCCTCCTCCACCTCGTTCCCCTCCTACTCTTCCCTCAGATAGACCAATAATTTTAGGCCTTGTTTCCTGGACCAGTCTTGAGTCTATCCGCGTGTCAGTGGTTGGCTGGTGTGTGTGTGTGTGTGTGTGTGTGTGTGTGTGTGTGTATTTACCTAGTTGTGAAATACAGGAAAAAACCGTACTAGGCTCGTGCTGTCCCGTCTCCATAACGCTTATTATCCAGTTTGGCTTTAAATTCATGAATCGTTTTCGCCCACACAGTCTCCTTGTCAAGTCCGTTCCATGTTGTTATGCTTCTGTATGGAAAACTGTATTTCTTGATGTCTCTCCTACAGTCGCTCTTCTTCAATTTCTTACCATTGCCTTTCGTCACACTTCTGTCCCGTTCCACTAGGTCTTCCCTGTCCAATTTCTCCAATCCCTCTTGTATCCTGTACAATACTATTAGGTCCCCTCTCTCTCTTCTGCTCTCCAGTGTTGTTAGTCCTAATTTCTTCAGTCTTTCTTCATAAGTATGTTCTCTCAGAGTTTCCGGTAATTTAGTCGCTGCTCTTTGTATTCTTTCCAACTTTCTAATTTCTTTCTTCAATCTAGGTGACCACACTAATGCTGCATATTCCGGTCTTGGATGTATCATCGATGTTATTAGTTTCTTCACCATTTCTTCATCTAAATATGTAAATGCTGCTTTTATGTTTCTAAGAAGATTGTATGTTTCCCCAGTTATCCGGTCTATATGTTTTCCAAAGGATAACCTGTCTGTTATGATCACTCCCAGATCTTTTTCTTCAGTTTTTTTCATGATTCTTTCATTACTCAGAGAGTAGTTCCCCGATATTCGTCTACTGCTCTTACCAAACTCCATCACGCTACACTTCTCTGTATTGAATGTCATTTCCTATTTGAGTGACCATTTGCTTATTCTATCGAGCTCTTGGCTCAGGGCTACACGGTCATCTTCATTAGCCACCCTGCTCATTATTTTAGCATCATCAGGAAACATATTCATATAGCTTGTCACCCCTTCTGTCGTGTCATTAATATAAATTATAAATATAAACCGATCCTTGCTTGATTTATTATTCCTGATAACTGTTCTCATTTCTCTCCTCGTCAAAAAGTCCATAATCCAATCCAATATTGAACCACCCAGACCTCCAACATGATTAAGTTTCCATATTAATCGCTTCTGTGGTACTTTATCAAACGCCTTCTTTAAGTCCAGATACACACAATCTGCCCAACCGTCTCTTTCCTGTATTATATCAATTACTCTTGAATAGAAGCTGATCAGATTAGTTACACAAGACCGTCCTCCTCTGAATCCGAATTGGCTATTTGTTAATATACTGTTTTCTTCTAAATACTCCACCCATCTGTTTTTTATAATTTTCTCACACATCTTTGCTACTACACTTGTTAATGACACTGGCCTGTAGTTCAACGGGTCTTCCTTACTTCCTCCTTTATGTATTGGGACGATGTTAGCCCTCTTCCAGTCTCTCGGTACCTTCCCTTGTACTAGTGAGACATTAATCAAGTTGCTCAACTTTTCAGCTATTTGCTGGTTACACTCTTTTAGCACCCAATTTGATATACCATCCGGTCCTGCTGATTTCCTCTCATCCAATTCTTCCAATAATTTTCTAACTTCATCTGCTGATGTTTGTATTCTCTCCAGACCCACTCTATTCCCCGGCACTGCATCTACACCTTCAAACTCACTCTCCCTTGTGAGCACTGTTTGGAAACAGTTATTCATCACTTGTACTATTTCACTTATACTATCAAAAGTTTCACCATTAACTTTAACTTTATGAATCTCATCTCTATTTTTCATCTTTCCATTTATGAACTTATAAAACAGTTTTGGCTGGTCTTTGTACTTATCTACAATATTTTTCTCAAAATTCCTTTTTTCTTCTCTTCTTACTTTGACATAAGCATTCCTCTTCCGTTTGTACTCATTCCATAGATCCATCCTCCTATTTTTTCTCCATTTGTTCCATGCCTTCTCCTTATCCTGCTTGGCTTCTACACACTTTCTATTGTACCACTCTTCTCTTGATTTCTGGCCTTCTTTCATCCTTGGTACCCACTTTTCCACTCCTTCGTTGTAAATCCGTAGAAAGATAGCCCATTTTTCCTCCATATTTTCAGCCTCAAAAAAAGTATCCCATTGTGCTTCCCCAAAATGTTTCCCAAGTTGTTCAAAATTTGCCTTATTAAAGTTAAACCATTCTTTCCTGTAGTCCTCATTCCTGATTATTTTACCTCCTTCTCGTAATATGTACTCGATAAGTACATGATCGCTCTTCCCTATAGGGCTCTTATAGTTCATCTCCTCCACGATATCTGGCTCCCTGGTAATTATCAAGTCCAATCTAGATGGCTCGTCTTCTCCTCTGAATCTTGTATTTTCCTCCACCCATTGTGTGTGTGTGTGTGTGTGTGTGTGTGTGTGTGTTATTTTCTTTGCTTGTTTGCTTTACATTACGTTTACAATTTTGCTTCCTGATTAGTGTTGTATATATTAATTCCCCCCCCTCTCTTGTTATAGTAGGATATCAATGTATTATTATTATTATTATTATTATTATTTAATATCACCACGAATTAGGCATACAATTGTCAATGGAAAAAACCCACGACAGATAGATCACGCCACCTTATAGGAATATCGTCCGTCAGTGTTTACCGTCTCAGTTTGTATACACAGCATTTCATCAAGCTTAGAGGTCACCTTGACATACGTGACCAATTGTAACTTCATTATTTTCCAATCTGTAACTCGTCACTCCTTCACGAGAGTCCGACTGACACACACCTGCGGTCTCTCTCGCTCAGACGCTCCTGTACATATAGGCTTAAGAATATATTCGCCTTAAAGGAAGCTGAGTCTTAACTCGTTCTCCTGCACGAGCTCCAAGCCACGAGAACTCACCATCAACTCCGGGGACAGGCGTAGAAGGAAGGAAGGAGTCACAAGCCGACTACAGGCCTACAACAGGCCTACGCAGCCGACGGCGAGGGCCATAATCTCCAAGCCGCCCCACCCGCTACAAGCCAGCACTGCTACAAGCACACTCTCTCTCTCTTTCCCCCCCGCTGTACGTCGCTAATTGGTTAGTCTTCGGTCTTTGTGTTTGTCTGATCCCTGGAAGGCCTCGCTCACACGCCGCTAAGACCGCAACAAAGGCACTCTCTCCTCCTTCTCCTCCTCCTCCTCCGTGCCCAGGTTAAGTATTCTTGGGGAGAGTTAAGCCCATTAGTTTAATCCGTGCATCATCTTCTCTCTCTCTCTCTAAAGGAATGGATAAAGAGAGAGAGAGAGAGAGAGAGAGAGAGAGAGAGAGAGAGAGAGAGAGAGAGAGAGAGAGAGAGAGAGAGAGAGAGAGAGAGAGAGAGAGAGAGAGAGAGAGAGAGAGAGAGAGAGAGAGGGGGGGGGGGGACATGGAAGAGGCTGACAAGGAAAACAAGAGAACGGGAACAATTCTTCCGTATCTTTGTTGTTGCTGGTGGTATTGCTTGTTTTGTTGTTGTTGTTGTTGTTGTGTGTTAGGAGCCAGAATAGTAGATATGGTAAATCGTTAAAATGAAATATGTTAGTATCAATTTTATAATTATCAATTCACGTGGTTCAAACATTTTCTTGTTATATATTTGTTTCAAACTGGCCAGGGGGGCGTTATCAATTTTCAGGAAAGCCGCGAGCCAAGGCGGAAAAGCTGGAATTTCTTTTGTTGGAATATTTGTTATTATGTTAACAAGAGTTAATGCGCAAGGGGGCGTGGTGGGAAAAACCCACCTCTAGAGTGGGCGTGGTAGTAAAAAGATTAATAGCCTCTGGTTGAAAAAGCATTATTATTATTATTATTATTATTATTATTATTATTATTATTATTATTATTATTATTATTATTATTAGTAGTAGTAGTAGTAGTAGTAGTAGTAGACTACTATCACTACAGCCCAGGTGAAAGATGGGGGAATAATTTACACCTGGTGGCGAAATGTCTCAATTCAGGATTTCTTGCTTTCTTTTAGTCTAGTGTTACTATTGTTGATATTGCCACTAATATTAAACATTACTGCAGCTAAGACACAAACTCCATCAGAAGTAACACTTGAATAAGAAGAAAAAAAATCCAGGGTTGAGACATTTCGCCACAAAGTGCAAATTGTTCTCCCTCCCTTGCACCCTCCACCTGGGCGATAGCGGCGCAGCCCCGTCAGAGGGGAGGTGACGGGGCTCGAATTACCGCCTCGCCTCTCACATTACTGCCAGTTAAGATAGCGACGACACGCCCGCCGGATCAGGGCGCGATAGCGTTAAGTGAAAGAAGGGTGATGCAAAGGACAGGGTTGAGAGAGAGAGAGAGAGAGAGAGAGAGAGAGAGAGAGAGAGAGAGAGAGAGAGAGAGAGAGAGAGAGAGAGAGAGAGAGAGAGAGAGAGAGAGAGAGAGAGAGAGAGAGAGAGAGAGAGAGAGAGAGAGAGAGAGAGAGAGTTACCGGGAAGTAATAATAGATAAAGAGTTTGTAAGAGAAAAGAGAGAGAGAAAGGAGTTTATCAGAGAGAGAGAGAGAGAGAGAGAGAGAGAGAGAGAGAGAGAGAGAGAGAGAGAGAGAGAGAGAGAGAGAGAGAGAGAGAGAGAGAGAGAGAGAGAGAGAGAGAGAGAGAGAGAGAGAGAGAGAGAGAGAGAGAGAGAGAGAGAGAGAGAGAGAGAGAGAGAGAGAGAGAGAGAAGAATATGATATAGCTAAAAAAAAATATGAGACAAAAATTATGCCTTTACCTAGCTCGTTTTTTCTTTCTTTCTCTCTTTCTTTCATTCATTCATGCGTTATTTCTCTCTCTCTCTCTCTCTCTCTCTCTCTCTCTCTCTCTCTCTCAAGGAACCAGAAATTGGGAGCGTTTCCACAGAAAATCAGAAAATATGGAAGTAATACAATCTCTCTCTCTCTCTCTCTCTCTCTCTCTCTCTCTCTCTCGCCCAGTCCCCAATCCAAGGCTCAAATTGTTCGCACTTGAGAAGTTCTCCCACAAAAGGCCTATTCCTTCTGCCTGTGACACGAGGACCGGCTGGGAGGGAGGGAAGAAGGGAGGGAGGAAAGGCGAGGAGGGTGCGAGTGAATGGAGGAAGGGGTTTGAAAGAAGGAAGGGAAGGAGAGAAGAGGAAGAAATTTGGAAAGGAAGAATTAGGGAGGAAGGAAGGTAAGAGGGAAAAAGGGGAGGAAAAGAAATTAAGGAGGTAAGGAAGAAATAAAAAAGGGAGGAAAGAAGAAGGTGAAGGAGAGATGGGAGAGAGGGAGAAAAACGGAGAGAAGAGAAAGGAAAAGGAAGAAACAGGGAGGAAGGAAAGGTGGAGGGAAGGAGAGTAGAGGAGGAGACACTGAAAGGAAGAAACATGGAGGAAGGAAAAGGGGGATAGTACAGAGAGAAAGGGGAGAAAGGGAAGGAAAAGAAGGTGGATATGAAGTAATGAAGGAATGAAACGGGGCAAAGACAGCGGGTAGGAGGGAAGAAGGGAGTAAAGAAGGGAGAAGGTATGGAGGAAAGAGAGAACGAGAAAGGAAAGAAAGGGAGAGAGGGAGTCCATATGAGATGTAAAGAGGGAACGAAGCTAAAAGGGAGAAAGAGAATGAAGGAGGAAGGGAAGGAAATAAGATGAGAAAGGAAAGGAAGAGAGGAAGACAATAAGGTTAGTACAGGGGGATAAAATGCAGGTGACAATCAGGAAAGAAGAATACGAAGAATACGAAGAATACGAAGAAGAAGAAGAAGAAGAAGAAGAAGAAGAAGAAGAAGAAAAAAAAGAAGAAGAAGAAGAAGGGAAGTAGAGGAGAGATTGAAGTGTGGAGGAAGGGATGGGAAAAGGGAGGGAAAGGAGGGATGAGGGAGAGAAGTAGGGAGTAAAGGAAAACTAGATGGGATGAGTGAAGGATGAAGAGAGAGAGGAAGAAAAGGGTAGAAGAAAAGAGCGAGAGGGGAAAAACAAAGGAGGAAAAAGAGGGGAGTGGGTGAGGAGAGGGAAGAAGGAATCATGTGTATCGCTAGAGAGAATAATAGGAGAAAGAGGAGGGGGAAGAAAAAAATGGCAGAGAAAGAAAGGAAGAAAAGAGAAAGAGGGAGAGAGGGAGAAGGAAAAGTATGCGGATGAAAAATGAAAAAGACGGAAGAATGGAACAAAGAAAGAAAAGAAGATAGAATAATAGTAAAAAAAGGAAAAGAAAAGGGAGAGAAAGTGAGGGAGGGAAGGTGGAACGGAGAGGAAGAGGAAGAAAACGATAAGGGAAGGAAGGAAAGAAGAAAAGATATGTGAGTAACAGAGGAAAAGGAGGGAAGGAAGGAGAAGAGAAGCAGGAAATAAAGAAAAAAAGAGAAAGAGGAATGGAGAGAGGAACTCCGCAGCGAAATGACGATCGATTCAAGATTGTTCCAGTGGCGGATGACTCGGTTTAATCGACGTATTGAACTTTTTAGATACAATGTAAAGAGATTGAGTCGCTTGAGTCGTTCGTTGGAATCATCTTTGTGGCGCGTCGTTGAATCCTTTTCCAGTAGAGCAATGTCCTTCTGTAATTGGGAGACCAGAACGTGTTTCAGGTCTCACTGATGAGTGACCCAAGATCCTTTTCCTCCTGGGAGAAGAGAGAGGGAGAGGGTGAGAAGTGTGAGAGGAAGGAGGAAACAAAGTGTGAGGAAAAGAGGGAGAGGGAGAGAAGTGTAAATAAGGAAGGAAACTGAGTGTGAGGGAAAGCGTGTGAGTGAAGGAGGGAGAGAGAGGGAGAGGGAGAGCAGTGTGAAGGGCAGGAAGGCATCGGTCCGTCACTCTCTCTCGATGACACTCCAGTTAACACCTCTGACCGCGGCCATTCAGGTGAGAAATAGGTGTTGAAGGAGGAGGTTGGGAGGAGGAGGAGGAGGAGGAGGAGGAGGAGGAGGTGGTGAAAGAACAGGGGGAGGAGGAGGACGTGGGGGTGGAAAGGGAAGGGGAAGAAGGGGGAAGACGAGGAGAACGAAGAAATAGAAGTAGGAAAAGAAAACCAATACCACCAACCACAATAAGAACAACAAAAAAAGGAGGAAGAGAAGTAGAAGGAGGAGGAGGAGGAGGAGGAAGAAGAAAAGAATACGAAGAGGAAGAAGACAAGGCAGGAGAAGAAAAGAACAGCAGTGAGTGTGATGAAGAGGAAGAAGATGATAGAAAAAAAATAGAAAAATAAAACGATATGAAAAAAAGGCGGAAAAGAGAACGAAAATTAAGATGATGAAAAAAATAGGCGACAAGAATTAGGAAGAGGACGAGGAGGAAAAGTAGGAGGAGGCGGAATAGGCTGGAATGACATGGAACAGTGATGGCGGCTGAGATTGCGGTTGGGATAATCATAATGAAAGGGAAGGAGATGGTGGTCGTGGTGGTGGTGGTGGTGGTGGTGGTGATGGTAGTGGAGATAATGGTGCTGGTGTTAGTGGTGGGGATAGTGTTAGTGTTGTTAGTGGTGGAAGGTAGTTGTGGCAGTAGTTGTGGTAGTGGAGTTGTTATTAGTGGTGGTGGTAGTAGTAGTGGTAGTGATGGTGGTGGTGGAGAAGTAGGTGATAATAGGGAGATAGTCAGGAGAGATTCTTTAGGTGATGAGGAGGGAGAGAGGAAGGGAGGTAAGGGAGGAAAGGCTCAAGAAAGGGAGAGGAAAACTACGTATTTCTGCTGGGGCTTAAGTAATGATAGTTGATGTGTGTGTGTGTGTGTGTGTGTGTGTGTGCGTGGCTCGGTCGTGTCATCCACATGTATTGCTCAAGATAACAAAACTGGTGGAGGAGGAGAAGCAGGAGGAGGAGGAGGAGGAGGAGGAGGAGGAGGAGGAGAAGGAGGAGGAGGAGGAGGAGGAGGAGGAGGACAACGACGACGACGACGAAGAAGAAGAAGAAGAAGAAGAAGAAGAAGAAGAAGAAGAAGAAGAAGAAGAAGAAGAAGAAGAAGAAGAAGAAGAAGAAGAAGAAGAAGAAGAAGAAGAAGAAGAAGAAGAAGAAGAAGAAGAAGAAGAAGAAGAAGAAGAAGAAGAAGAAGAAGAAGAAGAAGAAGAAGAAGAAGAAGAAGAAGAAGAAGAAGAAGGAGGAGAAGAAGAAGAAGAAGAAGAAGAAGAAGAAGAAGAAGAAGAAGAAGAATAAAAAAGAAATTGGAGAAAAAGAAGAAAACGTAAAGGCAGAGGAAGGCACAAAAAGTACAAAAATAAGAGGAAGGAGAAGAGGAACAAGAACAAGAGACGGGGGACCGATGGAGAAATGATGGGATTAAGATGAAGCGATAAAGGGGATGGGAAGAAGAGGAGGGGAGGGACGGGGATAAATGGGAAAAGGCAATGGGAGAAGAAAAGAAATAAAGAAAAGGACTGACAAAACGAGAATGAGTCAGAAAGAGAGGAAGAGAGAAAAGAGAATACGCAGCAGAAGAGGAGAAAGCGGAGAAGGAAGAAAAGGAGGTAAAAAGGAAGAGATAAAGGGATGGAGGTGTTTTATCTCAAGTGAAAAGTGGAGTGCAGGAGAGAAAAAGAGAGAGGGAGGGAAGGAAGAGACGGGACAGAGGAAAGGGAGAGAGATAAGAAGGGGGAAAGAGGAGACAGCAGGAAGGTAAATATGAGGAGGAGGAGGCGGAGGAGGAGGAGGAGGAGGAGGAGGGAAACAGGTGGGTCTGAGTGGTGAGATAAAAAGCACTGAAAAGGTAAACAACGGAAGTGAAGGGTGAAGGAAGAAAAAAAATTATAAAGACGTGGAAAAATATGAAAAAGAAAGCTAAAGTTAATACCATAGAATGACAGAGAAGTGACTAGACTTGAAGTGAATAAGATTAGGTATTGAGATGAGGGTAGAAAAAATAAATAAGAACCTTGATAAAGTTAACGAATATGTAATGATTGGGTAGGATTGAGTATTGGGAAGGACTGAGTAGCATTGAGTAGGATTGGTTAGGTTTGAATACGATTGAGAAGGATTGGGTAGGCGTAAGTCTTAGGTAGGATTGAGTAGGATTGGGTAGCATTGAATAGGATTGAGTAGCATTGAGTAGGATTGGGTAGGATTGAGTATTGGGTAGGATTGAGTAGGATTGGGTAGCATTGAGTAGGGTTGAGTAGCACTGAGTAGGATTGGGTAGGATTGGATAGGATTGAGTATTGGGTAGGATTGACTAGGATTGGGTAGGATTGAGTAGGATTGGATAGCATTGAGTAGGATTGGGTAGGATTGAGTATTGGGTAGGACTGAGTAGGATTGGGTAGCACTGAATAGGATTGAGTAGCATTGAGTAGGATTGGGTAGCACTGAGTAGGATTGGGTAGCACTGAATAGGATTGAGTAGCATTGAGTAGGATTGGGTAGCATTGGGTAGCACTGAGTCGCATTAAATAGGATTGAGTAGCACTGAGTAGGATTGGGTAGGATTGGGTAGGATTGAGTATTGGGTAGGATTGAGCAGGATTGGGTAGCATTGAATAGGATTGAGTAGGATTTGGTAGGATTGGGTAGGATTGAGCAGGATTGGGTAGGATTGAATAGGACTGAGTAGGATTTGGTAGGATTGGGTAGGATTGAGCAGGATTGGGTAGCATTGAGTAGGATTGAGTAGCATTGAGTAGGATTGGGTAGGACTGAGTATTGTGTAGGATTGAGAGTTGAAACAAAGCACAAAAAATAAATGTCTTGAATATGAAAAAAATTAAGGAGATATAAAATGTAAAACGAGCAGAAATAAAGAAAAAACAGGGAAAAACTAGGTCGTTCTATTGTACTGCAAGTTTGGTTAACACATACGAATAATAAAAAAAATATACACTGATGTTAACAGAGAAGAAAGAAGATACAAAAACTCTGAAAACTGAGAATGAAAACAAGAACAAGAGCAAACAAGAAGAGAAAAAGAAGGAAAAGAAGACGACAGTGAAGAAAATGAAGGAAAAGGATGACGAAGAATATAAAAGAAAGGGGACAAGGAAGAGAAAAACAGAAGAAAAAAATGAGAGAAGGAGGAAGAGAAGGAAAAGGATGCAAACAAAAGCTGAAAAAGAAGAAAAAGAAGAAGAAAAAAGGCGACAGAGAAGTGAATGAAGGAAAAGGATGACGAAGAATATAAAAGAAAGGGGAAACGGAAGAGAAAAACAGAGAAAAAACAAATAAATGAGAAAAGGAGGAAGAGAAGGAGGAAGAAGCAAACAAAAAAGTGAAAAGAAGAAAAAGAAGAAGAAAAAGAAGACGACAGAGAAGAGAATGAAGGAAAAGGATGATGAAGAATATAAAAGAAAGAGGAAAAGGATAAGAATAGATAAAAAAGGAGAAAAGGGTTAAGTGAAGGAGGAAGGAGAGTAGGAAGAAGAAGAAGATTAGACAGAGAGCTTGAACAGAAGGCAGGAAGGAACCCTCACGATATCTTAAGATGAATGTTGATGATGATGATGAGAGAGAGAGAGAGAGAGAGAGAGAGAGAGAGAGAGAGAGAGAGAGAGAGAGAGAGAGAGAGAGAGAGAGAGAGAGAGAGAGAGAGAGAGAGAGAGAGAGAGAGAGAGAGAGAGAGAGAGATAGAGAGAGAGAGAGAGAGAGAGAGAGAGAGAGAGAGAGAGAGAGAGAGAGAGAGAGAGAGAGAGAGAGAATTATAATCACGATGACCTCAAAAGCTGATATTAAGAAAGTCAAGATGCTCTAATGATAAAACCTTCGCAAAACTGCACCAATAATAATAATAATAATAATAATAATAATAATAATAATAATAATAATAATAATAATAATAATAATAATAATAATGTATTCACCATCAAAATCTTCAACCGCTACTCCCTGTCTTTCATTTCTACCAATCCATCGTATTTTTTGCTTCACTTACTATATTTTCTATCGCTATTTTCATGCTACTTATCTTCTAGTCTCTCTCTCTCTCTCTCTAATCAGGTTTGTCTTTCTTTCTTGTCTATCTCTTCCCTTTTGCATTTTTTTTTGCATCTTTTCTTTTTGCCTCCACTGCTTCCTCGCCATCGCTGCACACAACTCCCTACTCCAGCTCATTCCTATGCTGTCCACCTTCCTTATTCAAAAGTTAACCAGCATCTTCATTCTTACATCGGTTTCACTGGTAAACTCGCAAGCAGCCTCTCTTAGCTTAAATTTCCTCCTGCTTACGACTTGAACGCTTTCCAAACAGTTGTGCAGCTTAATTTGACAAACATTTCATAACTTCTGTATTATATTATTGTTAAGGCGGAGTTCGATGGGTTATTTCTGTTTTTTTTTTTCTCTCTCTCTTTCCACTGACAGACTTCCTTGGTGTAAAATAAGTGAATATCAACACATCCTTGAGCAATTATATATGAACTCTTATCTGACTCCGCTGAATTTCGTAAAAGGTATGCAACAGCTGCAAGATTATAAAAAAAAAATCAGCATAATCTTATATAAAAAGTGGAAGACGAAGGAAGGAAAGGAAGGGATTGTGAAAGAAAAAGGAAGGGATTAAGAATGACGAAGGAAGAGACGTAAAGGATGTTAAGGAAAGGAAAGAGAAAACAAGAAAGAAAACTTCAGATTTCGCATATTCAGTGAAATTACGTGAAAAAATATTGAAAAATGAAGAAAATAGCATGAGAGAGAGAGAGAGAGAGAGAGAGAGAGAGAGAGAGAGAGAGAGAGAGAGAGAGAGAGAGAGAGAGAGAGAGAGAGAGAGAGAGAGAGAGAGAGAGAGAGAGAGAGAGAGAGAGAGAGAGAGAGAGAGAGAGAGAGAGAGAAAACAAGCGGGCACACATCTGTTTAACACTTTTGAAACTTTCCTTCATGCCGAACACAGAATCTTGGTCGCAAAACACAGCAATCTCAGAAAATGTGTGCTAATGAATACCTACGTTTTCTTTACCTTTTGGAGGAGGAGGAGGAGGAGGAGGAGGAGGAGGAGGAGGAGGAAGAGGAGGAGGAGGAGGAGGAGGAGGAGGAGGAGGAGGAGGAGGAGGAGGAGAATACATGGAAACATGGAATGCCAGGCAACAGAAAGCCTATTGGCTCATTACCTGGTTGCCTGCTGTAGAGCGGTGATGATCTGCCTGACAGTCACTCGGTGCCTGCAGAGCAGTTCAAGGCATTTCGGTACGTATTTTCAGTTCACTCCTGTTGTCACGAAGTGACGGTCGATGCGATGTTTGAAGGAGTTGATGGTTTCTGCACTTACTACTTCAGCAGGGAGGTCGTTCCTATGGCGTATGACTCGGTTAGAGATGAAACTCCTACCAATGGGCAGGCCGTTGTTTCTAGTTCTTGAGTTGGTCTGTAGCTCAAAGAGTTTGGAGTGGTCGACGTTACTGAAGTTCTTTAGGTATTTGAAGATCTGAATCATATCCCCCCGTAGGCGTCTCTTTTCCAGCGTGAAGAGGTTAAGTCGCCCGAGTCGTTCTTCATACGGCAGGGCTCTCAAGGGTGGAATCATCCTTGTAGCGCGTCGCTGGATTCTTTCTAATAGTTCAATGTCTTTTCTGTGATTAGGGGACCAGAATTGTACCGCATACTCGAGGTAAGGTCTTACCATTGAGTTATATAAGGATAACATTACTTCCGGCGTCTTATATTCGAAGTTTCTTGATATAAACCCGATAATAGTGTTGGCTTTGTTATATGCTTTTTTACTGTGTTTTGCGTGTTTTAGGTCACTGCTGATAATGACTTCAAGATCATATTCCTCCTGCACGACATGGAAAGGATTTCCACGCATGTTATATGTATGGTTACTGTGTCTGGAACCAAAGTGCATGATTTTGCATTTGTCAACGTTGAACGACATTTGCCACTTTTCGGACCACTGGATGATCTGGTCAAGGTCCTTTTGGATGACTTCACAGTCGGCAGTCGTGAGGGCCCTTCAGCCCACTTTAGTGTCGGCAAACTTTGATTGGGAGGATTTCAATCCCGCTTCCAAGTCATTGATGTATATGATTAAGAGAATGGGTCCCAGCACCGACCCTTGGGGCACCCCCCTGGTGACTTGCAGCCACTCAGAAGCCTGCCCGTTGAGTAAAACTCGCTGTTTTCTGTTGGTGAGCCAATCTCTTATCCATGCAGTCAGTTTTTCCCTATATCCGCTGACTTTAGTTTTTTAAGGAGTCGCTCGTGTGGCACCTTGTCGAAGGCTTTCTTGAAGTCCAGGTATATGACATCGCCTGGGATGTGATTATCCCAGTTATCGTATATACCTTGGAAGAAGTCCAGTAGATTCGTTAAGCAAGAACGCTTATTTCGGAAACCGTGCTGCGTGCCAGAAATTATATTGTTTTCTTCTAGAAAGTTGACAAGTTTGTCTCTAATAATCTTCTCAAGGATTTTTCCTGCCACTGATGTTAAATTTATAGGCCTGTAGTTTAGGGCAACGTTCTTATCTATTTTTTTGTAAATCGGGGTTACGTTCGCCATTTTCTAGTCGTCGGGTACTTTGTTCAGTTGTAGCGACCGGTTAAATATGCTTGTGAGGGGCTGCAGAATTTGCTGTTTCAGTTCTTTCAACAACCGCGGTGACAAGTTGTCAGGTCCCGTTGACTTGTTCGTGTCGAGCTTGTCCAAGTACTTTTTCATGTCTTGGGCGGGTATTGTGTCATCTTCCAGGGGCGTAATCCCCCTCGGAGGAACGGGGCCTTCGGGTATATTTTTTTTGTCTTCGATCGTACTGGTGAGGATTTTGGCCATGTGTTTACTGTCCTGAGTTAATGATCCAAGGAGGAGGAGGAGGAAGAGGAGGAGGAGGAGGAGGAGGACGATTAGTAGATGGAAGTGGAGGAGGACGGGAAGAAAGGAGCAGATTCTAGATAATTTTATTCCTTCTCCTCCTCCTCCTCCTCTTCTGAAACACATATCATTAGCAAGACAAAAAATGGAGTAACTCACTTAAATTATAGGGAGGAACAAAGTGGTTTAGGAGAGAGTGGAAACTGAAAGGCGAAAAAAATGCACTCCTTCCTCCTACTTCCATTCTTTGTCCTCTTCCACCTCCTCCTCCTCCACTTATCTTTTCTCGACCTCCTCTTCTTCATTCTCTTCTTCCTCCTCCTCCTCAATCTTCTCCTCCTCCTCCTCCTTCTCCTCCTCCTCCTCCTCCTCCTCCTCCTCCTCCTCCTCCTCCTCCTCCTCACATGTTATTACGCAGAAAAAATAAAGAGGGACTCGAAGTGAACTTGCTTTGTCCGAGAAGCAAAAAGTGGTTAGTTCGGGTGTGAAACCGAGCCAGGCAGGCAGCCCCCTGGGACATCCCCCCCCTGGCGTGGCCTACCGTGTGTGTGTGTGTGTGTGTGTGTGTGTGTGTGTGTGTGTGTGTGTGTGTGTGTGTGTGTGTGTGTGTGTGTGTGTGTGTGTGTGTGTGTGTGTGTGTGTGTGTGTGTGTGTGTGTGTGTGTGTGTGTGTGTGTGTGTGTTCGTGTGTGTGTGTGTGTGTGTGTGTGTGCATGCTAACCCATCCAAGAAAAAGCTGGATAAACGGAAAGTCATGCACTGGTCAGCTTCTTTCCAACATATTCATTATTTTTTCTAAGCATTGCATCCGAGATACTGCAGAGGAAAGTCTGTCTGTCTGTCTGTCTGTCTGTCTGTCTGTCTGTATGTCTGCCGATCTGTCTGTCTGTCTGTCTATCTGTCTGTCTATTTGTCTGGCTGTCTGGCTGGCTTTCTGTCTGGCTGGATTCCCTTGAGTGGATGTTTTGGTGTGGATACAAAACCAGGAGAGACGACGAGCTTTCTTTTTTACATATACTTACCGCTGTGTCAAATGTTCTTCGCTGCGGGGATAAATGAGGGAAAGAAGTGAACGAAGAGGGGAAAAGAACGGGAACAGGGAAAGGAACGGGAGAGTTAGAAGGGAAACTAAAGGGAAAGGGGAAGGAAAAGGAGGGGAAGGGAGTAAGTGGCAATGGAAATTGAAGGGGAAAAAGAGAAAGGAAGACGCTACAGGAAAGGGAGTGACTTGTAAAGGCTCTCCCAGTCATACTGTCAGGTTAGTGTTATATTAGTGATCCCTGGAGTATGATATTGCAGTAGAGCTCGTAGCCATGGGTTTAAGATAGACAAATTCAATTCACTACACTGGCAAGCAAGAAGATATGGAACAGGAAATTTGGCATTATGAAAGAGAAGACTTTGTAGTGACGATGACAATGTGATGAACAACAACAGGCTTAAAAAGAAGAGAAAAAAAAAAGCATGGGAAAGAGATATGGATGGTGTTAAATTTACAGGAGCTGAGTGGTCGGTTGACTGCCCTCTTGCACCCTTCACCATTTTATACCAACACCACTAGCTTCTGTTTGCCCTCTCTTCCCTTCACCCCGCCTCCCCTCCCATCTCCTCCTCTCCATATATACCCACTCCCCTGGCCTCTCATCTCATCCCCTCCCCGCTCACCCTTACCCGTTCTCTCCACCACCAGCATCCACGTTCCTATCCTCCATCTTACCTTGTACATACTATTCTAATAAAGATGCGTCCACTCTCCGTTTTCTCTTCCCTGCCCCTGTTCATTCCTTGTGGCGTCAGATTGCTTGCCTGTTGCTAGTTCAACAGGCAAAGCGAGCACACTTCTTTATTAAGGTTTAGGACATAAGCGTCCGGCGAAGAAGGGGCTTGAGGGGAAAAGCCATTTTCTAATTTGCACTGGGAAAGGCAAGTTACACATCTCAGGAAGATCAAGACACGATTTACAAGCGAAAAACGACGTTGTATTAAGTGTATCAAGGGTCGTTTCTCCCTTGTAACTTATTTCTTGTTCTTCTGGAATGTGTGCCCTGCCTTTCCCAGTGCAACCTAGAAAAAAAATGGCTTTGTACCTTACGCCCCTTCTCCAACAGACGCCTTATAAGCTTTAGACAGCGTCCATATTGCTTCAAGTAAGGATTCCTCTTGGCTCAGGTACAGGTGTTGAGAAGTGATGGAGACTCTTATGAACGATGATACAAAGAATAAACGAAAACCAGAGAGAATGGTAACTTTAGAATATAATTAGCGTATTTCTTGGGCCTTTTCCAATAATATTTTATGTAAGTATATTACCGGTTGACACTGATTTCACCTAACGAGACCTACATCCCTTTATCTACTATTACTACCAACAACAACAACAACACATCTTGACCACCACCACTGCGGACACAACAATCCCACCACCACCACCACCACGGCAACTATCACTACCACCACAACCACCACCGCCATGACCACCCTACCACCACCACTACCATGACCACCACCACCACCACCACGGCAACTATCACTACCACCACAACCACCACCGCCATGACAACCCTACCACCACCACTACCATGACCACCACCACCACCACCACCGACACAACCACCACCTCCTCCTTCAAGTCATCCAGGTTAATTGAGACACCCGGGGAGCCTCAACAGGTGACGCATTGTCCTCGTAAAGCCACGTGAAGAACTATTACTAGACGATGGTTGCTTGCGTTTGTCATCGTCGTCGTCGTCATTGTTGTTGTTGTTGGTGGTGGTGTTGGTGTTGGTGTTGGTGGTGGTTAATTAGCTTGAATAATTAAGGAACTTCTATTTGGTGTAAGTTACTCAATATTTCATAAGAGGTATAATGTTACTTCTACTCTTCTTTTTCTTTTTATTATTTCATTTTCATCATTTTCAGGCATTTTTTTCCCTCTAATTCTTTCATCCTCATTTTCATTATACGTTTCTGTTTGAATATCATGTAAAAAAATACCGCAAACGTTTCACACACACACACACACACACACACACACACACACACACACACACACACCTTAACAATACTTAAGTCATCTCGCGAAACTAAAAATAATCTCCAGGAAAGAAAGAAAACACCTACAGTTTCCTTCTCCTCCTCCTCCTTCTCCTCCTCCTCTTCCTCCTCCTCCTCCTCCTCCTCCAAAGGGAAAGGAAAGGCATGACTAAGAAAACGACACGACCCTTGATCATTTTCTCTTTTTTTTCTATTGCTGCCATTTTGCGATCGTGTGTGTGGGAGAGACGAGTGGGTTAATGTGGGGAGAGAGAGAGAGAGAGAGAGAGAGAGAGAGAGAGAGAGAGAGAGAGAGAGTGTGTGTGTGTGTGTGTGTGTGTGTGTGTGTGTGTGTGTGTGTGTGTGTGTGTGTGTGTGTGTGTGTGTGTGTGAAAGGTTTTGTAGATAAGAATGGAAAGAACATTTTAATTAAGTGAAAGTTTTGCAGCGGCAGGAAAAATATTTAAGCATTAGAGGAGGAGGAGAAATGGTGTGGGATTACAAAACAGTAGTAGTATAGGTAGTAGTAGTAGTAGTAGTGGTGGTGGTAATAGCAGTGATAGAATACTTGATTAAAAAAAAAATCTTAATAGTGAAACAGTAATAATAAATGACAAACATAAGGCCACTGCATTTATATACAACCACCAATAACAACAACAACAACACTACCAGCACCACAACCACCTCCGTCACTACCAATACCATCATCACCACCACCTTCACCATCACCATCACAAGCACCACCACCACCACCAGTACCATCACAAATACCAGCACCAACACAACTAACACCATCACAACCACTACCACCACCACCACCACCGTCACTATCACCTCCATCACCACCACCACCGTCACCACCACAGCCTTCTTAAATCCTACCACAACCATCACCATCACCTCTACCACAACCACCACCACCACCACCACCCACGTACTCCCATCCTCGGGCGGGGTGAGTCACGCACACAATGGAATACAATTTTTCTTGATGTCATAAGTGGCGAGGCTGGGAACACACACACACACACACACACACACACACACACACACACACACACACCATTATCATTACATCAAAAGTGTGAAATGAACTTAATTGAACATGTTTTTTTCCCTTCAGACTCAATTGACGCGGCTGTTTGAAAGTTAAAATGTATCTCACTCGTATTGTCTGTCTCTCTCTCTCTCTCTCTCTCTCTCTCTCTCTCTCTCTCAGCCTCCTCTATTTCTCTCCCAGTCTTCCCCCCTCCCTCCATCATCCTATCTATGACGTATCTTTTACTTCTCTATTACCCACCCTCCCTCTCGACTCACTCTCCCCTTCACTCCCTCTTTTCTCTTCCCCTTCTCCTCAGCTTCTTTCTTCGTCTTCATTCTCCCATTGCATATACTCTATCCCCTTTACTCTTTCCATTCTTTTTTTTTTCCCCTCTATTATCCCTGGCATGGCGTCGGTCCTAAATTCAACCATTAGTAGCGTATTTACAAAAGAAAACATGACATCGATTCCAGCCCCGAAGAAAAAAATTTCAAGGCCCTGAAGAACATAAGCTTGCATTGACCGAAATTGATATCAGCGAAGTGCGTGCGTACCTGCAGAAAATAGATCCAAATAAATCTCCGGGCCCCGACAATTTATCTCCTCGCGTGTTGAGAGAATGTAGTCAACAGCTAGAGTTACCTATAACATTAATATTCAACAGGTCATTAGCACAGGCCAGTGTGCCTCTCGAGTGGAAAAAGGCCAATATTACCCCGATCTTTAAAAAAGGACAAAAAACAAGCCAGTAATTATCGTCCCATCAGCCTTACGTCTGTTCTAATTAAACTGCCTGGTCAAACTCTTTCGCCTCTGCCTGTCAACATCTACCTTTCCTTCTTGCTGGAAGTATGCCTTCATACAGCCTGTACCTAAGAAGGGTGACCGCTCCAATCCCTCAAACTACCGTCCTATTGCTTTACTTTCTTGTTATCTAAAGCTTTGAATCAATCCTTACCCGGAAGATTCAAAAGCACCTTTCCACTTCTGACCTTCTATCTGATCGCCAGTATGGGTTCCGCAAGGGGCGTTCTACTGGTGATCTCCTAGCCTTCTTAACTGACTCTTGGTCATCCTCTCTTAGCCGTTTCGGTGAAACTTTTGCTATTGCGCTGGACATATCAAAAGCTTTTGATAGGGTCTGGCACAAATCTTTGCTTTCTAAACTACCCTCCTACGGTTTCTATCCTTCTGTACCTTTCTCAGTTTCCTTTCTGACCGTTCTATTTCTGCCGTGGTAGACGGTCACTGTTCTTCCTAAATCTATTAACAGTGGTGTCCCCACAGGGTTCTGTCCTATCTCCCTCTTTTTCTGTTGTTCATTGATGATCTTCTTTCCAAAACGAACTGTCCTATCCATTCCTACGCCGATGATTCCACTCTGCATTATTCAACTTCTTTTAATAGAAGACCCACCTACAGGAACTTAACGACTCAAGGCTGGAGGCTGCAGAACGCTTAGCCTTAGACCTTACTATTATTTCCGATTGGGGCAAGAAGAACCTGGTGTCCTTCAACGCCTCAAAAACACAGTTTCTCCACCTATCCACTCGACACAATCTTCGAAACAACTATCCCCTATTCTTTGACAACACCCAGCTATCACCTTCCTCAACACTAAACATCCTCGGTCTATCCTTAACTCAAAATCTCAACTGGAAACTTCATATCTCATCTCTTACTAAATCAGCTTCCTCGAGGCTGGGCGTTCTGTACCGTCTCCGCCAGTTCTTCTCCCTGCACAGTTGCTGTCCATATACAGGGCCTTGTCCGCCCTCGTATGGAGTATGCATCTCATGTGTGGGGGCTCCACACACAGCTCTTCTGGACAGAGTGGAGGCAAAGGCTCTTCGTCTCATCAGCTCTCCTCCTCATACTGATAGTCTTCTACCTCTTAAATTCCGCCGCAATGTTGCCTTTCTTTCTATCTTCTATCGATATTTCCACGCTGACTGCTCTTCTGAACTTGCTAACTGCATGCCTCCCCCCCTCCCGCGGCCTCGCTGCACTCGACTTTCTACTCATGCTCATCCCTATACTGTCCAAACCCCTTATGCAAGAGTTAACCAGCATCTTCACTCTTTCATCCCTCACGCTGGTAAACTCTGGAACAATCTTCCTTCATCTGTATTTCCTCCTGCCTACGACTTGAACTCTTTCAAGAGGAAAGTATCAGGACACCTCTCCTCCCGAAACTGACCTATCTTTCGGCCACCTCTTTGGATTCTTTTTAGGAGCAGCGAGTAGCGGGCTTTTTTTATTATTAATGTTTACTTTTTTGTGCCCTTGAGCTGTCTCCTTTGCTGTAAAATAAAAAAAACTATTCGAAAAAATAATCAGTTATAAAATGATCACTTTCCTTGAAACAAATGATTTGATAACTGATAGTCAGCATGGATTTCGTAGTAATCGGTCTTGCCTTACCAACCTATTAACCTTTTTCAACGATGCTTATACATGTTGGGACGCCCGAAGCCCATATGACGTAATTTGCTTAGATTTTCAGAAAGCGTTTGATAAAGTTCCTCACGTTAGGCTTATTTCTAAACTGCGTTTCCACGGTTAACGACCATCTATGTGCGTGGATTCATGACTGGCTCACCGACAGAGAACAACGTGTAGTTCTTAATGGTGAGGCATCGGATTGGCAACCCGTCACCAGTGGCGTGCCCCAAGGTTCGGTCCTGGGTCCAACACTATTCTTAATTTACATGAACGACTTAGAAACTGATATCCTATCAAAAGTAGCCAAATTCGCCGACAACACTAAATTAGGAGGTACGGTAATGAACAGCCAAAGTTGCGAAAATATTCAATCAGACTTAATAAGACTTGCCAACTGGAGCGAAAAATGGCAAATGAGTTTTAACGCAGATAAATGTAAAGTAATGCACATAGGTGAAAAAAATCCTAACTTTAAATATCAGATTCAAAGACATGAGCTCAGTGAAGTAAAACAAGAAAAAGATCTTGGTGTCATTATCAGTAACACTCTTAAAATGAGTGATCAATGTTCTGCAGCGAGTAAAAAAGCCAATATGAAGGTAGGATTAATCTCAAGAAACTTTGATTATAAATCACCCGAACTTATGAAGAGATTATATTTAGCATTTGTAAGACCACACCTAGAATACACCGTTCAGTTCTGGTCACCGAACTATATCAAAGATCAAGTGTTGCTAGAAAGGATACAGCGACGAGCAACCAAACAAATTCCAGCGCTCCGAAACTTGCCATATGACGAGCGTTTAAAGCGTTTAGATATGTTTTCCCTAAAAAAGCGGAGGATAAGAGGGGACTTAATTGAAGTGTTCAAAATCCTTAATGGATTCGACAACATTAACCCAGATAGTCTATTTCAGAGAGACACCAACACAATAACACGCAGCAACGGTATGAAGTTACAGGGAAACCGATGTAACACATTGGTGCGCAGAAGTTTTTTTCAATAATAGAGTCGTCGATCACTGGAATAGACTCCCACCGTCAGTAGTTAGCGCACAGAGTATCAATAGCTTCAAGTCTTTATTGGATAAGTGCTTCAGGGATATAAGATTATACTGACCCTTCTTCGCATGTTTTCAGACAAATTGCAGCAAGACCTCAACCTAAATCCATATATTCTCCCCCACAACCTAGATTGCAGGTAGCGTAAGTTAACAATGGAGTAAAGCAACAGTTAATGTCCGCATGACAGGTGGAGTGAGGTGTGGGTGCAGTAAGGTGACAGGGTACTGCAGGGTACTGGCGCGTGCATAGTACCGGCGGTAAAATGAGGATCGAGCCTCCACCAGTGCCCCTGAAACTACACCTCACCCATCGTGAGTATTAGGGGGGATTCTGGGGCTGCCCTGTGTAGGCCACTCGGCCTCTTCAAGTCTCCCTGTGTTTCTATGTTCTTATGTTCTTATGTAATGAAGTAATTTTCCCCCCACAGCTTAGGTTGCCAGTAGTGTAAGTTAAGGGTAGTAATTTCCTCTTATTTCTCTCTTTACTGTAAAATTTCCATGTCCCTTTCTTCCTTAAAGGTACATGGTGTTCTCTTCTAACTATTTCCTGCCGGCACGTTGCCAGAGGGAGAGGTGGGTGGGGAGGAGCCTTCATCTATTCTGTCCTGTCCTACCACACGTAGTTTCCTAGTAGTAGCGGTAGTAAACAGACACCCTCGCCATAGACCGATAGGTCTTCTGGTGTCTGTTCTTCCTATGTATTCCTATATATTCCTTTTCCTTCTTTACCTTTTCTGTCACTGTCTTCTTCCATTTTGTTCTCTTTTCCTTAGCATCTTTTTCCTCTCTCCTCTTCCTCCATTTTTCTCCTCCTCCTCCTTCAATCTCTCCATCATCTATTTCTCTCCCTCCCAACGTGTCTTCCCATCTTTATCTTCTTTTTCCCTCTCTCCCTCCCTTCTTATCTCCCTCCCTCCGTCCCTTCATCTTTTACTTTCTCCTTCCCGCTCTCCCCCCCTTCTTCTCTCCCTAACTTCCTTCTTTCCTCTCTCCCTCCTTTCCTCCCTCCCTCCCGCGTCTCTAAGGTTTGGTCACTCACATCGAAAGGCAATTTCCGGAGACTTACAAGCGAGTGATTAAGGCGAGAAGGACGGGAAAGGAGGGGAAAGGGAGGGGACGGGAGGGAGAGGTGGAAAATAAGGGAGGGGACCGGGAGAGTAGGATGGAAAATAAAGAGGAACAGGAGGGAAATGATAAGGGAGTGAGAGGGGAGGATAAAAGGGGAGAACGGAAAAGGTACGGTAAATAAAGGGGAAAGGAAGGGAAAGGAAGAAATGAGGGGAATGAAAGGAATAAAGTGGGAAGTGCAAGGAATCGTAACAGGAAAAGAAGGGGAAGGGAAGGGAACGGGAGAGTAAGCTTGAAGATGAGGGGAAAAGGGAGGGGGAAGAAGGGAAAAGGAAAGAATGGCGGAATTAAAGGGAAATGAGCTGAAAAGGGAGGGAAATGAAGGAAAGGGAATGATCGGGGAGGAGAAAAGGGGAAAAGGGAAGATAACGGAAGGGTGGAAGATGGAAAATACGAGAAAAGGAAAGATATATAAGGAAAAAGAATTGATGGGGGAGGATAAAAGAAGGAAAAACGGGGAAAGGGAGTGATGGAGAGAGGAAAGAAGGGGAAGAGGAGGGAGATGAGGGAAAAGGAGTGATGGACGAGGCGAAAAGGGGAAAAGAGAAAAAAAGAAAGGAAGAATAAGAAAATAAAGGGGAAAGGGGGGGAAACGGGGGAAATGGAGTGATGGGGGAGGGGAAAAAGAAGGAAAAAGGGGAGAGTGAGTGATGGAAAGAGGAAAGAATGGGAAAGGGAGGGACGAGCTTGTGAGATGGAAAATACGGAGGAAAGGGAGGAAGATGAGGAGAAAGGAGAGATGGACGAGGCGAAAAGGGGAAAAAGAAAAAGGAATGGAAGGGTAATGAGAAAATAAGGGGGAAAGGGAGGGAAACGGAGGAAATGGAGTGATGGGGAGGGGAAAAGAGGGAAAAAAGTGGAGAGGAAGGGGAGGGGAGGGGGAGGAGAACTGGGAAAACGGAACGGGAGGTGAGATAAACTAAACGGTATTGGTAGAAAAATGAGAGGTAAAAAGTAATGAAGAAGGGGAAAAGAAGGGGATAAAAGGGGAAAATAAGGGAAAAAGGCCAAAAGGGGAAAAGAAGGGAAACTGGCCAAAAGGGGAAAAGAAGGGAAAAGGCCAAAAGGGGAAAGGAAGGGAAAAGGCCAAAAGGGGAAAAGAGGGGAAACTGGCCAAAAGGGGAAAAGAAGGGAAAAGGCCAAAAGGGGAAAAGAAGGGAAAAGTCCAAAAGGGGAAAAGAGGGGAAACTGGCCAAAAGGGGAAAAGAAGGGAAAAGGCCAAAAGGGGAAAAGAAGGGAAAAGTCCAAAAGGGGAAAAGAGGGGAAACTGGCCAAAAGGGGAAAAGAAGGGAAAAAAGGTCAAAAGGGGAAAATATAGGAAAGGGAGTGACGGGTGAGGGGAAACGAGGGGAGCAAAACTCTTTCTTTAATACTGCCTTACATTGTCCCTTACCTTCTTCTCTACCCTTCTCTTCTCTCCCGTCCTTTCCCCCCTTTCATTTCCCCTCAACTTAATCCATTGCTAAATATGCCAGAGTGTTATGATCGTTCCTCTGTTTGTTCGTCTTCTGGGTCCCGACAAGTCAACATCACCTCTCCCTTCTTTTCTACTCTTCATTCCTCTCCTTCTTTTCTCTCCTCTCCCGTCCTTTCCCCCCTTTCATTTCCCCTCAACTTAGTCAACATCACCTCTCCCTTCTGCTCTGCCCTTCATTCCTCTCCTTCTCTTCCCTCCTCTCCTTCACCCCTTTCATTTCCCATCAACTTAGTCAACATCACCTCTCCCTTCTTCTCTATCCTTCATTCCTCTCCTTTTCTCTCCTCTCATTCACCCCTTCATTTCCCTTCAGCTTAGCCTTCATCACCTCACCCTTCCTCTGTCCTCTTTCCTTTTTTCTTCCTTTTTTCTGTCCCCTTCCTTTTCTCCTTTCCTTCAGCTATCTTTATTTCTTTCTTATCTCCCTGTTTGTCTATATTCCTCGTTTCTTTGTCACTCTCTTACCCACAATTCCTCTTCTCTCTCCATTCCTTTTCCTTCTCTTTCATTTTGGTTCCTTTCAGTCCTCATTTACCTGTTATTTCTATTCCTTTCTTTCCTTAAATTTCCACCATATCTTTCCTGCTAATATTTTCCATTCCTTTCTAGCATCTTTCTTTTCCTTTCGATTCATTTTTTCACCCATTTATTTTTTATTTTTTTTATCTCCATCTTTCAATTAAATCCTTCCATCTGTGTTATCTCTCCATCTTCCTTCCTTTCCCCTCATCCTTCCTTCCTTCTTCCTTCCTTCGTTCCTCTTTTATGCTGCATTTTCTTTTAATTCCTCACTCCTTTCTTCGTACCTCTCCTATTTTTCTTTCTCCGTCTTCCCTTTCCTCCTCCTCCTCCTCCTCCTCCTCCTTCTCCTTATCCTCCTCCCTTCTCCTTTTCCGACTCATCAGGTACATCCATTAGGGTCAGATCAACAAAGAAGGAAGAGAAGAAGATAAAGAAGAAGACGAAGAAGAAGAAGAAGAAGAAGAAGAAGAAGAAGAAGAAGAAAAAAAAGAAAAGAAAAAAAGAAAGAGAAAAAGAAAATGAAAAAGAAAAAAAAAGAAAATGAAAAAGAAAATGAAAAAGAAAACGAAAAAGAAAATGAAATTGTAAAGGAAAATGAAAAGAAAAGAAGGAGAAAAGTAGAAGAAGAAGGAGAAAAGTAGAAGAAGAAAAAGAAGAAGAAGAAGTAGAAGAAAAAAGAAGAAGCAGAAGAAGATAATGATGATGACGATGATAAAAAAGGAAGAAAAAGAGGAAAATAAATGAAAGAAAGGGACAGAAAGAGAAGAAAAAAATAATAAGTAAAGAAAGTAAGAAAAAAAACGAAAGAAAAAAAGAAAGTAAGAAACAAACATACGAACGAAGAAAAAAACGATGAAAGAAAAGAATGAAAGAAAAATAAATAAATAAAAAGAAAAAACAAAAGAAATAACAATGAGACAAGAGATAAGGAGACAGAAGGAGAATCAAAAACATGGAAGCGGAAAAAAAAGGATGAAGGAGGTTACAAAGGAGAGAAAGAGAACGTGAACGGGGACGAACAGAAAAGGACAAGGAAAAAAGGAGGAGGAGGAGGAGGAGGAGGAGAAAGAGAAGAAAGACAGAAGGAGTAAGAGATGAGAAGAAGGAGGACGAGTAATAGATAAAGGAGGAGGAAGAGGAGGAGAAGGAGGAGGAGGAGGAGGAGGAGGAGAAAGAGAAGAAAGACAGAAGGAGTAAGAGATGAGAAGAAGGAGGAGGAGTAATAAATAAGGAGGAAGAGGAGGAGGAGGAGGAGGAGGAGGAGGAGGAGAAGTCAAACTACTTACATTACGTTAAATCACCGTTGCATTGGACACACACACACACACACACACACACACACACACACACACGCACACACGCACGCACGCACACAGTGATAAGCTAATGACAGGTGTGGAAAGGTTCTGACGACTTTACCACGAGAGAGAGAGAGAGAGAGAGAGAGAGAGAGAGAGAGAGAGAGAGAGAGAGAGAGAGAGAGAGAGAGAGAGAGAGAGAGAGAGAGAGAGAGAGAGAGAGAGAGAGAGAGAGAGAGAGAGAGAGAGAGAGAGAGAGAGAGAGAGAGAGAGAGAGAGAGAGAGAGAGAGAGAGAGAGAGAGAGAGAGAGAGAGAGAGAGAGAGAGAGAGAGAGAGAGAGTGTTAACAGAGTAATCACCTTCCCCCCTTCCCCTCCCAATCCCCTTCCTTTTACATCTCCCTTGGATACGAGGAGGAGGAGGAGGAGTAGGAGGAGAAGGAGGAGGAGGAGGAGGAGGAGGAGGAGGAGTGAGGGAGATAAGAAGACACTCCCTCCCTTGCCCCGTTTTCTTTTTCTTTTATTTGCTCTTTATCTTTTTTTTCCCTCTCCCGCTGGCCGCCAAGTAAGGATCGGAGTGAAAATAAAACCAGCGAACCCTGACCCGCGACACACCGATCCGCCAAGCCGCGCAGTCATCCACGCGGGTCATCCACACACGTAATCCACACACGCCAAATTCTGTTCTTCCTTTATTTATTTCTTTGTTACATTCTTTATTTTCATCTTTTCCTTCATTCATCCTTTTTTTATTTTTTTTTATTTTTTTTACTTCTTTTGTTTGTCCCCTTTTCCTTCCTTTCTTCTTTTTCAATATCATCTTCTTTTCGTTTCTACGGTTGGGGAGACAGTGGCTGAGTGATTAGCAGGACGCAGGTTCGCCCGCCGCCACAAGCTGGTATTTTTGTCACCACCTAAGACTACCTACATGCTGTCCTGAAGACCACCTCGGACACTAGATTTTCTCTCTAAAGAGAAGATCAAAGATGAGCTACGGGGACAGCACATGGAGGTAGGATTATTAGGAGACGGCGCGAGCTGGGTGAGGTGTCCCAGGAAAGTGAGGCCAGTTTGCCCGCGCTGGCCAACGCTCAGGACTGGCAGGATGGCAGCGCCAACCCTTAGTATATCAGTAGCTTTATTAAATCCTACCTCCATGGGACAGCATCTGCCAAGCGAGATGGCGCCACTATAGACACCTGCCTGCGCTATAACGGACCATCAGGCCCCACCAAGAAAGCCTGCCGGCGTCATAGGCAGAAACGTGAAAGAAGACTAAGGTAAAGGTCATACCGAGATAAAGAAAAAAACGCAAGTCGCAATTTCCATCCAGTAAGACAAGAAAACGTAGCCAATCAATAACAAAAGAAGTAATGTAGTTCTCGATGTAGATTAATAACTACTGATTTTTTTATTGTTATGCCTATCGAAGTATGTGTGTCTCCGAATGTTATGGTCAATTTGAGGCACACATTATGGCTGCGCGTGGCCTCGGTGCTCATCTCCGTCTCGTTGGCTCCGAAGCAGTGCTATTGATTCGCTAACGGTTGTTTTGTCGTGAAGAATGGATGTATATAGTATGTTAAGGAGAATTTGGATACACCTTCAACTATCCCTTTTTTGTTTTTCTTAATTTTTTTTCAACTTTTTAAAAAATTCTCTCAACTCTTTCTCTTATATTCCCTCACTTTCCTTTTTTTCTTTACCTGCCAATCTCTCCACTTTTTCCTAAATTTTCTTTCTTCCCTTTTCCTTTTCTTTATTGTCAGTCTCCACTTTTTCTCTTACATTTCCTTTCTTCCCTCTTCTTCCTCATTCTCTCATTGGCTTTCCTTTCTCCCTATACCTTATTCTCTTCACACTTTCCAATTTCCTCAGTCTTTTCACTTTTCCTCTTTCAACTTTAATCTTCTTACTTTTCCTTTTCCTCCCATTCTCAACCTTTCATGTTCCTCACAATCTCTTCACTTTTTTTCTTTCGCTTATTCTCCACCCACCTTTCCTCTCTATTTGATCGCCTCAGTTACCTTACATTCTCTTTTCCTTTTACACTCTTTCGTCTTACTCCACAGGCAAGCGAGAGGGAGGGAGGGAAGGAAAAGGTAATTGATAAGGGCATAGGTCAGGTGAAATCAGGTGAATAATTAGGCACAGCTCAGGTAGGAGGGGAAGAAGGGAGGGAAGCACGGTCCAACGTAAAAAAAAGTGACGGTGATCAGCTATATAAGGCTAGTGACAAAGTAATAAAGGTGTACTTGGATAAAATAACAAGATAAATAAACAAACATAAATAAACACATACAGCAGGAGGAGTGAAGGAAGGAAGTGAGGGAGGTAGGGTGGAAAGAAGGGGAGAGGGAGGGTGAAAGGAAGGGGAAGGAGAGAGAGAGAGAGAGAGAGAGAGAGAGAGAGAGAGAGAGAGAGAGAGAGAGAGAGAGAGAGAGAGAGAGAGAGAGACGGTCAGACAGACAGACAAACTAAAAAACAAACGCTAAAACAGACGGGCAAACAAACAGACAAGAGAGACTGACACGAACACACACACACACACACACACACACACACACACACACACACACACACACACACACACACACACACACACACACACACACACACACACACACACACACACAGAAAAAAAGACAAAAAACAATTGATATACACACACCGTACATCATCGTCATCATCATCATCAACAACAACAACAACAACAACAACCATTCAAACAAATACAACCAACCAAACACACACACACACACACACACACACACACACACACACACACACACACACACACACACACACACACACACACACACCGGTGGATGGTAGAAATGATAGGTAGGTTTGGCGACGTGGCGAGAAAGAAAATCGACCACAGGGAATACAGAAAAACGAGACACCTAACCACAAGATAATTTAGTAGCGGGCCACAAAAACACTTGGAAGGTGTAACAAGGTATGCAGGTGAGCCGCGAGCCAGGTGTTGCGAGATGATCAACGAGCATAGAAGGGTAGGGATGGGAAGAGAAGGGAAGGGAAGGGAAGGGAAGGGAAGGGAAGGGAAGGGACGGGAAGGGACGGAAAGGGAAGGGTTGGAAGAGAAGAGAAGGAAGGGGAAGGGAAGATAAAGTGTGAAAGAGAACGAAAAGGAAAGAAAGGGTAGGAAAGTTAAGGGAAAGGAAGGGAAGGGGTTGGATGGGAAGGGAAGCTAGGGGAAGGGAAGGGAAGGGAAGGGAAGAGAAGAGAAAAGGGAAGGGAACGATAGGGAAGGGAAAGATAGGGAAGGGAAAGGAAAGGTAGGGAATGGAAGAGAAGGGAAGGAAAGGGAAGGTAAGGTAAGGGAATGTGTGGAAGGGAAAGAAGGAAAGGGAGGGAAAGGGAAGGAAGGGAAAGGGATAGGAAGGTAAGGAGAGGAAGAGGTAAAGAAAGTAAAGGAAGAGAAAGGAAGGAAAAGAGAAGGAAAGAGGAGAAATAAGATGGAAAGTGAAGTGAAGTGAAGTGAAGGAATGGAAAGGGGAGGGAAAGACAGGGAAAGTAAGGGAAAGGATAGGGAGCGGTTGGAAAGGAAAGAGTAATGAAGGAAAGAGAAGGAAAAGAATCGAAGAGAAAGTTAGGGAAGGGAAGGGAAGGGAAGGGAAGGGAAGGGAAGAGAAGAGAAAAGGAGAAAGGGAAATGAGGGGAAGGCGAGAGAAGGGAGGTGAGATGAAGGTAACAGAATGGAAGGTATAGGATGGAAGGGGAGGGGATGGGATAGGACGGGAGGAAGAGGGAAAGGGAAATAAAGGAGGGAAAGGAAAGCGAATCATGACTAAGCTAGAACGGGATGAGATGGGAAAGAAAATAATCAAGGAAATAATCATGAGGAAAATATAAAAGTAATAACTATATATACAACATAAAAGGAGAAAAAAAAAAACATTATGCGTGGCTTCTTCAACAATATAATCAACTCCTCATTTGGCTAGACATTAATATCTTCTTAATCCTGACAGCACGAGGTAATTCCGACTCTCCACCAACTTGTAATTACCCAGACCCGTTTTCATTTCTTTTTTTCTTTTAACTGACGTATAAGACTATATGGCGGCGGCTCCTCGTCACCCTACAGCCTTCCAATCCCACGTATCACTAAACACGAGTCGCCACAAAGGGATACGAACCTAATCACAGAGGATCCAACACTAATCTTCGTAGCGAATAAGGAACCCGGTGCCGCCTAATATTTACTAGCTCGGTTCACTACAAAGACAAAAATAATGAGAAAGTAATGCTACATCCTATGCTTTCTTGAACACAGTAACTAGCTTTCCTTTCTTATATGACTCTCTCTCTCTCTCTCAAAATACACACTATCAACCTTATCCTTATCTTCATCATCTCTCTACAAGCTCCATCGTGACCATTATTCTTCAATTAAAAACAAAAGCACATAAAAAGTTCATGAATTTATTACATTGATAATTACTGCCACATTGATAACAGTATTTTTTTCATTTTTTTCCCTTCCCTTTCTGTTTTTTAGTTCTTCCCATTCTCCATTTTTTCGTTTACTTCTCTTATTAATGGTGTTATTAATTCTTATATTTCTTGTTATTACTATCATAGCTTCAAAAAACATAAAGAACGGCCATAATAACAA
Organism: Eriocheir sinensis; assembly: GCF_024679095.1. NCBI lineage: Eukaryota > Metazoa > Arthropoda > Malacostraca > Decapoda > Varunidae > Eriocheir > Eriocheir sinensis. Next base: position 4,203,538 of record NC_066522.1, on the reverse strand, counting down.
ACAAAAGCAACTACTATTACTACTACTACTACTACTACTACTACTACTACTACTACTACTACTACTACTACCACTACTACTACTACTACTACTACTACTACTACTACTACTACTACTACTACCAACGAGACAACCAGTCAGTCATTCGGTCAACAGGTCATATAGACAACAGTCGGTCATAATTCTCTCCTTCCCTCCCTCCCTTCCTCTCCTTCTCCCCCTTTTCCCTTTATCTCATATCACCTCCCCTCCATTCCTCCCTTCCTCTTTTTGCGCCATTTTCCTATCCCTTTAATCCTCCTCCCATTCATCCATGTCTTATCTTTCTTCCCATCCGTTCTCCCATCTTATGCTTTCCTCTTCGTTCCCTTCATCTCACCTCCCATCCCCTCGCCTTCGTACACCCATATCCTCCCATCCCCATTGCATCCTTTCCTACACTCCTTTCCCCCCTCCATTACTATCATCCAATTCTCCCACCATCTCTCCTTTCATTCTTCTCTCTTCTCATCTCCTTCCGTCCTCTTCCTCCTCCATTTATCTCATTCTTAACCATAATCCTTCCCTCACCTTTCATCTTTCCTTTACCTATTTTTTTCTCCTCTCAGGTCCCTGCATACTTCCTCCACCCCCTCGCTTCCCTCTGTCTCACTCCTCCCCGCTCTCGCCCCTTCATCCCCTCTCCTTCCTATCTCCCCTCTCGCTCTCCCTCCTCCCCTCTCTCCCTCTCCTCCCCTCTGAGTCATAGCAGGGCCTGGAGAGAGTTGAGTCATCCCGTGGCAAGGACCCAAGAGACGAGAACCTGTGTCGCGTGGCTCCCGAGACCCGCCGTGCCTGAGGATACACAGTGACCAAGACCAAGACCAAGATCCTCTCTGCCCCTTAACGGTTTCATATAGACGACTGGGTGCTTGCGTGAGGAGGCGAGGCGAAGATTCATATTCTTATACGCATCGGTCCCATTTCGACTAGTTACCAAGGCCATAGAGAAGATTAACCGAGATTTCATGGGTGATTTTCCCGTCCTAGATGTAGTAGTCATGTAAGATTATCATAAGGATTGCAAACGAGTCCACGAAAACCCCAGCAACTTCTAGGAGTCTTTACAAAAAGGCGGATTGAGGTAACGAGCTAAAAACGGGCCCCAAGTATACTAGCCAAGACCAAGACCAAGCTTTGCTCCCGCCCGTGCATAAGAGAAAAAAGAAGGAAAGAAAAAGAGAGACCCAGACAGTGAAGAGCCTCATCAGGGAGTGCCGTTACAAAGGCGAAACTCCTGACCGTAACCTCAGCTCAATCTTATCCCTTTCTCGCCCTTCAGCGGACTCAGCAAGGCGACTGAATGCTTGTGCGAGGAGGTGAGACTGAGGAGCATATTCACAGATGAGTTTGGTTCTCACAATTATATTTCCAAGCGCCACAAATGAGATCGGTCGGGTTCTTATGAGTTCTCTTTACATTAATGGTGCAGAAGCCTTGTCAAACTATCACTCGGCTCATAAAACTACCCATGCAAAAAGCCACAACCTCAACGAAAGCCTTAGTAAATGCGGATGTGTTAGCCTCGAAAGGTTTGAAAATATGGTGATTAGTAGGTAGTTATAAGACAGACAGGTACATATATAAAAAGAGTCAACTCCCTTTCGCTACCTTTCCTTCCCTTCTCCCCCTTCCATTTCCCCTTCCTTTCTCTCCTGCAACTTTTCTTTATTTCTTCCTCTCCTTCACTCTGTCCCTTTCCTTCCCTTCTCCCCCTTCCTTTCTCTCCTGCAACTTTTCTTTATTTCTTCCTCTCCTTCACTCTGTCCCCTTCCTTCCCTTCTCCCCCCTCCATTTCCCCTTCCTTTCTCTCCTCCAACTTTTCTTTATTTCTTCCTCTCCTTCACTCTGTCCCCTTCCTTCCCTTCTCCCCCCTCCATTTCCCCTTCCTTTCTCTCCTGCAACTTTTCTTTATTTCTTCCTCTCCTTCACTCTGTCCCTTTCCTTCCCTTCTCCCCCTTCCATTTCCCCTTCCTTTCTCTCCTGCAACTTTTCTTTATTTCTTCCTCTCCTTCACTCTGTCACTTTCCTTCCCTTCTCCCCTTTCCTTTCTCTCCTCCAACTTTTCTTTATTTCTTCCTCTCCTTCACTCTGTCCCTTTCCTTCCCTTCTCCCCCCTCCATTTCCCCTTCCTTTCTCTCCTGCAACTTTTCTTTATTTCTTCCTCTCCTTCACTCTGTCCCTTTCCTTCCCTTCTCCCCCCTCCAGTTCCCCTTCCTTTCTCTCCTCCAACTTTTCTTTATTTCTTCCTCTCCTTCACTCTGTCCCCTTCCTTCCCTTCTCCCCCTTCCATTTCCCCTTCCTTTCTCTCCTCCAACTTTTCTTTATTTCTTCCTCTCCTTCACTCTGTCCCTTTCCTTCCCTTCTCCCCCTTCCATTTCTTCTTCCTTTCTCTCCTGCAGCTTTTCTTTATTTCTTCCTCTCCTTTCACTCTGCCCCTTTCCTCTCCTCTCTCTCCTCTCACTCCCAGCCAAGACCAACCCAGTCCCTTTCACGCTCGTCAAATACTCACATAGGCGATTGGATGCTTGTGCGAGGAGGTGAAGCTGATGTAGGAAGAGGAGGATGCAAATAGGGATGACAAGGCCCAGGGAAGGAAGGGTTACAAAGACAACGATGCATACTGCCCATCACCTCCAATCCGTCAGTGTACGTCAGTCTCTCGCCCTCCCCTTCAATCCATTCTAGGGCGTCTGTGTGAGGGGTTGGCACTGAGGTAGCGAGGGTAGTGTATACGAGAAGGGAAGAGCTGAGGAGAGGCCTAAAGATACACATAGCCACTCTACTCTATTCAGGAGCAGTAAGTAGCGGGCTTTTTTTTTCATTATTGTTTCTTTTCTTTTACGCCCTTGCACTGTCTCCTCTGCTGTAAAAAAAAAAAAAAAAAAAAAAAAAAAACTCACCTTGGTATGTCCGCTAGCTCTCCAATCTACTTTACTACTACTACTACTACTACAGCCTCCATCTATTAAGGTTGCGTTGTGAGCGGTATATTCTCTCATTTACATTTACATTTACATTACATTTACAATGATGCAAGGCGACGCAGTGCGACGAAATAAAACGTTAGCAAAGCGTAGATATTGAAGAATATGAAGAATCAACTGTAAAATAATAAAAAATCCTTCTTCAGTTACATAAACAACAGAAAGGGCGAAGGAAACAAGTGGAATTGATTTTTTAACAAACGACGGGTGCGCAAGACTGACAGCCAACACATTTGCAAACCTATTAATAATTACTTTTCCTCGGTGTTTAATAATAACAGTCCTCCACCACCACCAACACACCAGTACTAATATAAATCCCGAGCATGCATTGTCTAACTTGAATAAAAACCCAGGTAGTCCTTAAAAAGCCCTCAAATCTCACTTAAAAATAAAAAATAAAGTCCTGGACATGCAGTATAAAAGACTCTAACTCTATGAAAAGAGAGCTCTCGAAATACTCTCCTCCAGCCGTATTCAATATGTCCTTGCGGCGAGGCAAGATTCCCTTCAGATTGGAAAGGTTAACGTGGCTCCGATTTTAGAGAACCAAAAAATTACCAGGTAATACCAGGCCCATTAGTCTAACTTCGGTTGTGGTAAGCTGTTGGGGGCATAATTAGAACAAGTGTTGAGTTACGTTGAAAACCACTCATTTGAAGTTTCACTCACAACATGGCAAAGATCCTGCCTATCAATCCTATTAACCAAGCCCTGCCTTTCTAACGAGTAACCTCTTTATGAGCATCACCAGACGTAGGATCTTGATTATAGAAAGCGTTTGATAAGTTTGATATCATAAATTACTTTACAAATTAAAGCAAATAAATTTGACGGTCCAGGTAAACCAATCCATCGTAAATCAATGGAACCTGACAGACATTGGCAACAGTGAACAACAGGTTTAAGTGATTGACAGCGCCGCCTCAGAGTGGGGCGTCGTCAGTAGCGTCCTCAGGGAACTCAGTTCTTATTGGTACATCACATTATTGGATGTTGGACTCAATAACGTGGACTCAATAACCGCATTAGCAGTAAGATTTACGAACGGTTCTAAGATTAGTAGCTGAAGCCGAAGCCTGGACAGTTCCAACAAAATTTCAGCTTGGAAGGATTTGCACATGGGAGATGCCCTTTAACGATGGCAAGTGCCAGGTCCTTCAAGACCAAACGCCAGTTCAGAAATAGAATTACAGAGATAAGAGAAGTTTAAACTCAAAAGCTTTCAATGCAAACTTCGTCACTTTTCAAAATAGCGTCAAACCTCAATTCAACCTCAACTCAAATGCAGCAAGCAAAAGCGAACAGAACAACTGGCTGGATTAAAGACTTTATTTAGAATAATTAAAAAATTTAGAGAATCTACAACAATTTAGTACTCTACCCACTCAGAATATACGGTACTTGGAATGTATACCGGTACCAGTTTTGGATTGCTAAATTAGAAGATGTTCAGCTAAATTAGACGAAAATGATCCCGGGCAAAGTGAACAAATCCTCCTACGACAAATCCACCTGAAGAAACTTCTCTCTCTTAGTGTCTCTCTCGGAAGAAAGCAGTCAGAAGGAAAAAAATACTTAATGGGTTCACGAATAATGGTTTCACGAGTTGTTGTTTATGATGCTATGTTTTATGACACTTTGCGCCGCACGAAAAACTCAGATGTAAAACTCATGATGTAGACAAAGTAAAATTTTTCTTCAATTTTCTTGTAGTGCGAGAAATGGCACGAAGTGACATCATCAGTGGTCAGTGTAACTGGTGGCTCCTTCAAAAATAAGCTGACCGTCACTTCCTTCAACAATATCAATACTTAAGAAATGCAACGTTTGGAGTCTTTCATCAGTTAATTTAATATAATAGGTTGCAGGACAGACCACCAAGTCGGACCATGGGGTCAATGGTCTGGTTTTCTTTATTCATAAAAAAATCCTGTTACTACTACTACTACTGCTACTACTACTACTAACCAGCCAGCCAGCCAGTCAGCCAACCAGTCATTTACACAACTGCCATCAACGCATGACTTAAGTGGTGACGGTAGATTTAAGTAATGGTTTGAGTTTTTTATATTCGTTTGTTACTTTAGCCGAATGAAATACAACAAAAGAGCATCAAATATAACTCGAGAAAAAGGAGCAACAAAGATAGAGATAAGGAAAAGAAGAACTGTCACGAGATTGCAAAGACTTAAAAGGTCGGTATTATAAGACATTTTCGCTTTTCATATCAGGTAATTCTAAAGGTCAAAGAGGGGGTCAGTCAGGTTCTAATGAGTGTTTCTTTAGGTTCACGGTACAGAATAAGGATCAAACTTCCACCAGGGCCATAAAACTAATCCTGGAAATGCTCAAAACTCCTACGAAAGCCTTCTCAAATATGTGAACTTGGGCGACGAAATGTTTAGCAATACGCCCCTTAAGGAGGTGAAGAGGTAAAAAAGAAGGGAGGGATAAAAGTAGAAAAGACAGGGTTGAGGGCGGGTTGTGAGGGAGGGGTGGAGGCGAGGAAAGGGCAAGGTGCTAACGAGTGATGGATGGAGGTGTGGAAGAAGAGTGGATGATAGGGAGGACGGGGTGATTAGGGGAGAGGGGATACGGGAAGCGAAGAGAAGAGGGAGACAGGTGGAGAAAGGGAGAAACAAGGAAAATGAATGGCGGGAATGATAGAATGAAGGGAAAGCAAGGAAGGAGAGAAAGAGAAGACAGAATAGAGGGAAATAAAAAGGAGAGGAAAAGAAGAGAGAAAGAGATAGGGATAGATAGATAGATAGATAAATAGATAGATAGAAACGAAAACATGAAACGAGGTAATAAAGAAAGGAAGGAAAGGAAGGAAAGGACATAAGGATCGGTTGGATAAGGTCATCTCCATCCCTTTACCTTCCCCTCTCTAGTTCTCCTTCCCTTCCCCCTTCTTTTTCTCTCCTTTCACTTCTTTATCTACTACGTCATACTTCTCCTCCCTTCCCCTTCCTTTGTTTCTTCTATTTTAACTTTGTATTCTTCTCCTCCCTACTTCTCCTTCCCTTCCCCCTTCCCTTTCTCTCCTTTCACTTCTTTATCTACTACTTATCTTCTCCTTCTCCTCCCCCTTTGTTTCTTCTATTTTAACTTTGTATTCTTCTCCTCCCTACTTTCCCTCCCTTACCCCTTCCATTCTCTCTTCTCACATCACTTCCTTCCCCTCACTACTTTTCTTCTTGGCCTTCTCCTCCCCCCCCCTTTACCTTCTCTCTACTCTTTTCCCTTGCTTCCCTTCTCTACTTCTCTTTCCTTCCCCCTTCCTTTCTCTATTCTCCCTTCACTTATTTTCCTTCCCTACTTCCTTCTCCCTTCCCCTCTCATTTTTCATTTCCCTTCCTACCTCACTCTACTCTTCCTTTCCTTCCCCCCTCCATTCTCTATTCTCCCTTCTCTTCTTTTCCTTCCCTACTTCCTTCTCCCTTCCTACCACACCCTACTCTTCCTTTCCTTCCCCCTTCCCTTCTCTATTCTCCCTTCTCTTCTTTTCCTTCCCTACTTCCTTCTCCTTCCCCTCTCTTTTTCCACTTCCTTTCCTACTCCTCCTTTCCTTCCCCCTTCCTTTCTCTATTCTCCCTTCTCTTCTTTTCCTTCCCTACTTCCTTCTCCCTTCCTACCACACCCTACTCTTCCTTTCCTTCTCTATTCTCCCTTCTCTTCTTTTCCTTCCATACTTACTTCTCCCTTCCCCTCTCTTTTTTCCCTTCCCTTCCTACCCCTCCTCTCCTTCCCACTTTCTTTCTCTCTCGCCTCTCTTCCCTCCCCTCCCTACACCCCGTCTCTCTACTCACTTTTCTTCCTTTTCCTCCCTAGATTTCCTCCCTTTTCCTACCTACTGCTCCTCCTTCCCCCTCCCTTTCGCAGCCCGGGAAGGGAAAGGTGATGGAGGTGTCGGGAAGCATGGAAGACGGACCGTTACCTACCCATCATGTTTTTTGCCCCATTCCTCTTTTTTGTACTTATTTACTGCAGGCGTGTGTGGTTAAGGCGTGTGTGTGTGTGTGTGTGTGTGTGTGTGTGTGTGTGTGTGTGTGTGTTGATGGAGTTCATGCAGGGGAGAAGAAGGGTGGGAGAGATGCTGGAAGGGAGGGAGGGGGAGGGTGGGAGAGAGTGAGGGAGGAAGGGAGGGAGGGAGGGAGAGAAGGGAGGAGAGATAGAGAGATGGATAAAGGCAAACTGAGTGAGTGATGGAGGCTAATAAGGAGAGAGAGAGAGAGAGAGAGAGAGAGAGAGAGAGAGAGAGAGAGAGAGAGAGCAAACACTTTAGGTTACACAAGCACACTAATACGACAGGTGGTTAGTAGACAGACAGTAAATATAAAAAAGGTTACCCCCCTCTCTCTCTCTCTGTCTCTCTCTCTCTCTCTCTATCGCTCTCTTCTCCCATTCCCTTCTCTCCTCTCCCTTTTCTTAATTTCTTCCTCTCTCTCCTTTCACCATGTCCTTTTTCCTCTCCTTTCTCTCTTCTCACTTCTCTTTCTTTCTCTTCCTCTTTTACCTTTCCTCTCCTTTCTCTCTTCTCAGTCCTCTTCCTTTCTTTCCTGACACCCTCGTACTTGTCTTTCCTTTTCTCTCTCTTTTCACCTTTCCGACTCCTCCCTTTCTCTATTTTCCTGCTCCTTTTTTTCATATTACTTTCCTTCTTCCACTCTTTTCCCCTCTCCTCATACAACTTACTTTGCTCTCCTAATTTCCTTCTTTTCCTCCTTCTCCCTCCCCTTTCCCTCACTGCCCTTCTCTCTTTTCGTCTCTGGCTTTTCCTCTCCACTCCTCTTTTCTACCCTATTCCTGATACACTTTCCTTTCCATTTCCTTCCTTTATCTTATATTTATCTTCTCCCCGTTCTCTTCCTGTCCCCTTTCTCCTCCTCCTCCTCCTCCTCCTCTCCTTTCCTTTCCTCTCACTCGTCAAGAGAAATAAAAACTCAATGAAAATGCATGTAACAATGTAAGAGAGAGAGAGAGAGAGAGAGAGAGAGAGAGAGAGAGAGAGAGAGAGAGAGAGAGAGAGAGAGAGAGAAGGGTGGACTCCATGTGGACTGGGAGGAATGAAGGAGAGAACGAAAGGGGGGAGAGGGGGGGAGAGAGGGGGAGAGGAGGGGAGAGAAGGAGAGAGAGGGAGGGGGAGGGAGGGAGAGGAAGTAGATGGGGGAGGAGATAAGTGCTGGACGCGGCGCCTGTCCCACTTATGTCCAGGGAGAGAACATGCACTCTCTCTCTCTCTCTCTCTCTCTCTCTCTCTCTCTCTCTCTCTCTCTCTCTCTCTCTCTCTTACCTGGCCGAAGTCTCCCTCCATCTACTTGTTTATTACCTGAAAAAAAAGAAAAAAATATATATAAAAAACTAAGAAAACTATAGAAAAAGTTAAACAGTAAGATCAATAAGTCACATTAAAGGATCAGTAATAATAATAATAATAATAATAATAATAATAATAATAATAATAATAAATACGAACGCATTGATATAATTGAGAAAACATGTACAGGCAGCAGCTTCTCCTCCTCCTCCCCATCCTCCTCCTCCTCCTCCATTAACCCCTAACCCCTCTCTCTCACTTCTCTCTCCCCCCTCTCCTCCCCTTCCCTCCCCACCTGCCTTCCTTCGTCCACCCTTCCTCCCCCTTCTCCCTCTCCCACTTCGTTCCCTCTCTTCCCAACGGCTGTTACTGTAAGGGGGAAGAAATGTCAGGCGTGGAGGGGGAAGAAGGAAGAAGGGAGAAATTAGGAATGGGGGACAGAAGGTAGAAATGTAAGAAAGGAGGTAGAAATGTAAGAAAGGAGGTAGAAATGTAAGAAATGGAGGTAGAAATGTAGGAAAGTGGAGTATGTAGATGGATGAGGAGAGAGGAAAAAATGGGGAGAGAAAAGTAGAGGAAGAAAATAAAGGAAAAAGTCAGTGAAAAAAATGATAACAGGAAAAGAAAAAAAATATAAACATTAAAGAAACATAGAAGGAAAGGAAGAGAAGGAAGGAAGACGAGGTAAGATGAGACGAAGGAAACTCACATTGAAGGAAGCACGGAAGGAAGGAAGGAAAGAAAGGATGAAAGGATGAAGAGAAGGAAGGAAAGAACAGAGGAAGGGGAAGAAAAACAACAACAACAAAAAGATTATTGCTAAGCCTACTTCCTCGTTCTCGCCCTCCTCCTCTTTCACATATTCTCATCTCTACTCCCTTCCCATGCATATCTACTTCCTTCTCTCTCTCTCTCTCTCTCTCTCTCTCTCTCTCTCTCTCTCTCTCTCTCTCTCTCTCTCTCTCTCTCTCTCTCTCTCTCTCTCTCTCTCTCTCTCTCTCTCTCTCTCAACCCAGCTGTCGTCATAATTCCCTTTTTTATCTACTATCCACTCTGTTCCTTCCTCTTCCCCCTTCTCTCTCTCTCTCTCTCTCTCTCTCTCTCTCTCTCTCTCTCTCTCTCTCTCTCTCTCTCTCTCTCTCTCTCTCTCTCTCTCTCTCTCTCTCTCTCTCTCTCGTTTTTTCCTTTATATTTTCCTCTAAAGTATTTCCTTCCTCTTCCTTTCACCTGGCAATTCCTTCCTGTTTTTCTCTACTTCTCGTTTATCCTTCTCTCCCCCTTTCGTATTTTTTTTTAACTCTAGCATATTCACTTCCTTCATCTATATTTTCTTCCTCTTCCTCTTCCTCCTTCTCTTCCTCCACCTCCTCGTTATTCTCTTACTCCTCCATGTTACTTCTTTCTACTAGTACTCATATATCCTGGTCTCCTCTTCTTCATTCCTCCATTTCTCTTCTATTCTTCTTCAGTAGCCATTTTCTCTTGATTATTTTTATCTTTTTTAATTGTTTTTCCTTCTCCTCCTCTGTCCGTTCTCATAAACTCATAAGGCTCATATCAGTCTCTCTCTCTCTCTCTCTCTCTCTCTCTCTCTCTCTCTCTCTCTCTCTCTCTCTCTCTCTCTCTCTCTCTCTCTCTCTCTCTCTCTCTCTCTCTCTCTCTTCTTTCACTCCTAAAGTATCCTAGATGTTTTGTATCTTATTTTATGGACTCCTATATTTTACAGGAAAGCAAAGCCCAAAGGCAAAAAAATGAGGAAATTGATTTATTTAGAGATGACACACGAGATGTTTAGATATCATTTTGAGTTAAGAAGAAACAGACCGAGAATACAGTATTGGTAGACAGTAGCAACAAAAAAAAGTAGGAGTTATCTAGAGCAGTAGAGACTTTGAACGACAAGGTCTTAAGATCAGTTGAAAAATCACAACGTATTTATGGTTCAATGGAAATTATCTGGATGGAGCGATATTGTTACAGCAAGAAAGATTAAAACAGTACATAAGTTTCGTATCTGGGTTCCCTCGTGACGGTGCATGGAGAAATGGAGACAGAAATCATCCACAGAATTCAAACTGGTTGGAGAAAAATGGAAAAAAAGTATCTGCTGTGTTGCGTAACAGAGATCAGTTCGAAATTGAAAGGAGGAGTCTATATAGTTGTTGTTCGATCCTTAACCCGGTAGCTGCGGGGATCATGTTTCTTAAAGGTCCCTCAAAGCGAGAAAAATGAGAAAATGTCATCACTCACGCAAACCATTTCATAACATATATCAAAGCATTTGTGATCAGTTTATGCATCATCTATTTTTGGGGGGTTACATCACGGCAAAAATGTGGCCCGTCGCTACTACACGGTAAAGCCACAAATTTGGCCCCTCGCTGCTACCAGGTTAATGTCACACAAAGCTAAAACAAGACATATAAAGAAAAAGGAGTGGACAATTAAATGAATAATGCTGAAGTGTGAATGCTTGGATGTTTTATAGTGACTAGGCGGGATAGGATACAAAACAAAAGACTAAAAGGTACAATAACAGGTGGTTGAGGTATCGGGGAAGCTGCAAGAGACAAGGCTGCAGTGGTGTGGTCACGTGATGAGAATGGATGATGACGGCATAGAAAGGAGGAGGATGGAGTTGAAGGTCGAGGGTCGTTGAGGAGAGGAAGACCAAAGCGATGATTATGTATTATGTATGAAATGATTGAAGAGCGATGAGTAGGAACGGAGTTATGCTAGTAAGGAGGAAAAGAAGAAGAAGAACAAGAAGAACAAGAACAAGAACAAGAAAAAGAAGAAAAAGAAGATGAAGAAGAAGAAAAAGAAGAAGAAAAAGAAGAAAAACAACAACAACAACAATAAGAGGAAGAAGAAGAAGAAGAAGAAGAAGAAGAAGAAGAAGAAGAAGACAAAGAACAACAACAACAACAACATTAATAACGGCAACAATAACAACAACAGCAAGAAAACGAGAATAAAAATAATAATAAGAAGAAAAAGTAGATAATAAAACGTAGCTCTGCGTAACACCACTGACCATGAATAGCTTAATAAAGAGAAAACCAGAGACCATCTACTGCTGCATAAACATATTGCCCTCAAGGGAACTCGAGTTGAAAGTACAGGCAAAGGGATATGATCTGTAAGAGGGAGTTTGAAGAGCAAAAGAATGTGCGAGGTTGTCAGTATCTTTCGAAGTGATGGAAACAAAATAATATATAAAAAAAAAAGCCTAAGAAAGAATGAATAAGACTAAGTAAAGAAGAAACAGGCCAAGGAAAGCACAGCGCCTCTTACGGAAATAAATGGAACAAATAAATAGATGAATGTTGACAAATACTTAGGGAATTTTATGATTGTTTCAAAAGTATCAATATTTATAAATGCATGAATCAATATATTTATGTTTTATTCTTTATCTCTCTCTCTCTCTCTCTCTCTCTCTCTCTCTCTCTCTCTCTCTCTCTCTCTCTCTCTCTCTCTCTCTCTCTCTCTCTCTCTCTCTCTCTCTCTCTCTCTCTCTCTCCCCCCAAGGACCTGTATGGGAGAAGTGAGGGGGAAGGGGGAGGGAAGCAAGGGGGAGGAGGGGGATAGCCAGGCAGTGAGGGGTGTGGCTGGGGTGAGAGAGAACAGACTTGGGGTGAGGGGAGAGGAGGGGAAGGAGGTGCTAATCTTGTAAACTGCTCCCCATGGACTCCACAAACTGACCTCCCAATTCTCCTTCTCCTCCTGCAACCACTTTTCCACTTGTTTTCCTTTTTCCACTCTTCCCCTTCATCCTCTTCCTCTTGCACTAATGTTCCTTCCCATTCTCCTCCTCCTCCTGTAACTTCTTCGTCCACTCTTATTCCTATCTACTCTCCTCTTCCTCTTCTCCTTTTGTACTCCTATTCCTCCCCATTCTCCCCTTCCTTTATCCGATTCTACTCCCTTTCCTTCCCATTCTCCTTCTTCTGTATCTACTTCCATACATATTTCTTCCCAATCTTCCTCTTCTCCTCTTGTACTTCTATTTCTCCCCATTCTCCCAATCCTGTATCCGATTCCACTCCCATTCCTTCCCGTTCTCCTTCTTCTGTATCTACTTCCATACATATTTCTTCCCAATCTTCCTCTTCTCCTCTTGTACTTCTATTCCTCCCCATTCTCCCCTCCTGTATCCGATTCCACTCCCATTCCTTCCCGTTCTCCTTCTTCTGTATCTACTTCCACATATATGTCTTCCCATTCTTCTCTTCCTCCTCGTGTATCTACTTTCACTTCCAAACCTTCCCATTTTCCTCCTATATTTTATTTCTTCCCATCCTCCTCCTCCTCCTCCTCCTCCTCATCCTAGTCCTTCTCCTCCTCCTCTTTTTACAACTGGTACAAGGAGGGGGTACGTGAGGATGGAAGGGAGGCAGATAGAGGAGGTAAGTAGGGAAGGAAGGAAAGAGAGCGGGAGGGTAGAAGAAAGAACGAATTGAATATTGTTGTAGAAATTATCATAAAAATTAAATCTAAAGTATAAGATGGATGAAGAAATTCCTCCTCCTCCTCCTTCTCCTCCGCCTCCTGCAACATCTTCTCCTCCTCTTCCTCCTTTTGCAACATCTTCTCTCCTCTTTCCTTCGCTTTTTTTTTTTCCTTTTTTTCTTTAGACGGGGACCAAAAACGAAACCTGTACAACGAAAGGAAGAAAATGATGATGATAAGGGAAGAAGATAATAATGAAGAAGATACTGATAAAGAAGAAGAAGAAAAAGAATAAGACTAAGAAGCAGAAGAAGAAGAAAAAGAAGAAGAAGAAGAAGAAGAAGAAGAAGAAGAAGAAGAAGAAGAAGAAGAAGAAGAAGAAGAAGAAGAAGAAGAAGAAGAAGAAGAAGAAACGAACAGAAAGAAGAGGGAGCTGATAATAGGGAAGGGAGAAGAAGAAGAAGAAGAAGAAGAAGAAGAAGAAGAAGAAGAAAAAGAAAAAGGAAAAGAAGAAGAAGAAGAAGATGAAGAAGGGAAAAAAGATGAGGGAGATGAAAATAGGAAAAGGAGAAGAAGAGGAAGAAGCGCAAAAGCCTTTCTAACACACAAACCACTAACAACAACAATAACAACAACGACATTGTAATCTGTCCCGCCCTATATCCTCCTTCTCTTCTTCTTTTCCAACTTTCCTCATCTTTTCATTCTTCTTCTTCCTCGTCTCCTCCTTTTCTACCTCTACTTTTCTTTCCTTTATTGCCTCCCTTCACACCCGACCTCTGCTTCATTCACACCCGACCTCTGCTCATTCACACCCGACCTCTGCTCATTCACACCCGACCTCTGCTGAGAGAAGGTCGTGACCTCACCCCGCTGCGCCCCACAACATCGCTTGCCCTGTGTTTTCGTTGTGCTCTTGGGATTGCGTTTGTGTGTTCTCGCTTGTGGACCTTGTGTGTTGCCTGTGATTTCCCGACACGTGTTTGGTGTGTGTTCGCTTGTGGTTTCTGCCTGTGGTTGCCTCTGTGATTTGTGTTTCCGGTGTTTTTGCGTGTGATCTGGCTGTTTCCGGGTGTTCTGCGTGGGTTTCAGAGTGATTCAAGTGTGTTGTGTTTCCGGTGTTTTTGCGTGTGATTTGGCTGCTTCTAAGTGTACTGCGTGTGTTTCAGTGTTTTGAGTGTGCTGTTTTGTTTCCGGTGTTTTTGCGTGTGATTTGGCTGTTTTCAGGTGTTCTGCGTTTCAGTGTGTTGTGTATTCAGTGCTTTTGCGTGTGATTTGGCTGTTTATAGTGCTGCCTGTGGTTGCCTCTGTGATTTGTGTTTCCGGTGTTTTTGCGTGTGATCTGGCTGTTTCCGGGTGTTCTGCGTGGGTTTCAGAGTGATTCAAGTGTGTTGTGTTTCCGGTGTTTTTGCGTGTGATTTGGCTGCTGCTAAGTGTACTGCGTGTGTTTCAGTGTTTTGAGTGTGCTGTTTTGTTTCCGGTGTTTTTGCGTGTGATTTGGCTGTTTTTCAGTGTTCTGCGTTTCAGGTGTGTTGTGTCTCCAGTGCTTTTGCGTGTGATTTGGCTGTTTATAGTGCTGCCTGTGGTTGCCTCTGTGATTTGTGTTTCCGGTGTTTTTGCGTGTGCGGGTGTTCTGCGTGGGTTTCAGAGTGATTCAAGTGTGTTGTGTTTCCGGTGTTTTTGCGTGTGATTTGGCTGCTGCTAAGTGTACTGCGTGTGTTTCAGTGTTTTGAGTGTGCTGTTTTGTGTCCGATGTTTCTGCGTGTGATTTGGCTGTTTTTCGAGTGTTCTGCGTTTCGAGTGTGTTGTGTTTCCAGTGCTTTTGCGTGTGATTTGGCTGTTTATAGTGCTCTGCGTGGGTTTCAGAGTGTTTTGAGTGTGCTGTTGTATTTCAGGTGTTTTTGCGAGTGACTTGAGGGTGTTTAGTCGTGCTTGTGCTTGGGTTTCTGTGTGTTTCGTGTGTCCCGAGTGTGACTTTGTGTTCCCGAGTGTCTCACGCGTGATTTGGGTGTGTCGACAGCCCACCTTTGAATTCCCTGAGTTCAATCTGCTCCTCCTCACTACACCCTCTTTAAATCCCTAGAGGATTAACACCTCCTACACCCTTTCCTCACCTCACCTAAGCCCCCCCACCCTCGCTCACCTCACATCCCTTTGCTCCTCCTCATCCCCTAGAGGATTAGCCCTTCTCCTCCCTCACCTCCACATATTTCTAAGCCCTCCCCCCTCACCTTACCTCACATCCTATTTACCCATCCCTTCACCCACCTTACCTCGCCTCTTTCTTAACCTTTCTTGTTCTCACACCTCACTCACCTCACATCCCTTCCTACTCCTCCTCTCCCACTTACCTCCTTTCCCAAACTCCCTCTCACTCATCTCACCTATTTCCTAATCCTCCTTGATCTCACACACCTCACTCCTCCCTTTCCCCTCTTTACTCACCTCACATCCCTTCCCTACTCCTCCTCTCTCCCCACCTCACCTATTTCCTAACCCTCCTTGATCTCACACACCTCCTCACTGCCTCTCTTTCCCCTCTTTACTCACCTCACATCCCTTCCTACTCCTCCTCTCCCACCTCACCTATTTCCTAACCCTCCTTGATCTCACACCTCACTCACGCCTCTCTTCCCCTCTTTACTCACCTCACATCCCTTCTCCTCCTCTCTCACAACTCACCTATTTCCTAATCCTCCTTGATCTCACACACCTCCCTTTCCCCCTCTGTACTCACCTCACATCCCTTCCTCCTCCTCTCTCTCACTTTTCCTCCATTACTAAACTACCTCTCCACACCTCACCCCTTTCCTAATCCCCTTCACTTTGTGTTTTATCTCTTTCATTTCAGCTAAGATGGCACCTAAGAAGTGCAGTACTTGTAACAGTAGCTTCTCAGCTCACTTTTACAGGGCGTTCTGCTGTCTGTCGACTGTGTCTGTCCAGGCAGCATCTCGAGACAAGACTGCAGGAGCAGGAAGAGAAGATGGAAGAAGGCCAGAATAAAATAATGGAGCTTTCTCTCTCCAGGCAGCATCTCGAGACAAGACTTCAGGAGCAAGAAGAGAAGATGGAAGCAGGTCAGAATAAAATAATAGAGCTTTCTCGCACTGTTGCCTCCTTGCAGGGATTCATCCAGGCTAACGTTGCTGTGGTGCCAAATCCTTCTCCCACCACCCCTTGCCCCCAGCGGTACCGTCGACACCAGCGGACAACACCACGCAGCGGGAGGGTGGTAGTGGCACCGCCCATGATGGCTTCACCGTCGTGAATGGAGGAGCCAAACCAGCCAGACAAGCAATTTATCCTGTTCGTAGCTTCAACAGGCTTGCCATTCTGTAGGAGGAGGACGAGCAGGGGAGCACCTTCCTGGTGGGTGACTCCATGATTCGCCAGCAGGTAGTTGAGTTCTGCGGCAGAGTTCCTCGTCGAAGACGGAACTATTGCTATCCTGGTGCTGGGATCGACGATATAACTGCTGCTCTTGAGGAGATCTCCAAGGCTACTAATGATTCACTGTTTGTTATTCACACAGGTACGAACGACGTCACCACGACCCGGTCTGAGGAACTCCTGGACAAGTACCATAGGCTCATCCAGCAGTATAAGTCTAAATCCCCTAACATTTTGATTTCAGGAGTTCTACCACGGACGTGGGCGGAGAGCGACTTCTTCAGTAAGGCCTTCAGCCTAAACAACCGCTTACAGACTCTTTGCAGGGAGCTTGACGTGGAGTTCCTAAACGCATGGGACAATTTCTATGGACAAAATGAACTTTTCCACAGGGACGGATTGCACCTTTCTACCATCAGGGCAGCCAGACTCAGGCTCCTCAACGAAGCAGTGCGTGTCATCCGAGCAAAAACGAGTCACGGCCACGTCCCTCCACCCGCCCGTGTAAATAGACGCCGTGCATCAACAAACCCGTAACCGTGATCCCGCAAGTACCACCACCTGTATTACCAAGCCTCTAGATGGCTTAAAATCCTTAGTTTCAATGCGCGTAGCCTAAGAAACAAATTTGATGAACTGAGATGTCTTGCTTTAACAGAAAATTTTGACATAATTGCTATAACCGAAACATTTATCGACACCACAAATATTGATTTAAGTTCCGAATACAACATAGATGGCTACAGACTCTTCAACAAAGATCGTGTAAACCGTAGAGGCGGTGGCGTCGCCCTTTATGTCAAAAGCTATTTGCAACCCACCGACAAAACACCGGGAAACAGTAACGTTGAACATTTGTGCGTGCGAGTAAACATTGCAAAAGTCAATTTAAATATATCTGTCACCTACAGACCTCCCGGGCAATCACTCGATGACGACCTTGAAATGTACAGCGTCTTAAGGCAGTCACTTAATAACAACGACTCACTGATATTAGGAGACTTTAACCTCCCCATATCGACTGGGCGACACTGTCAGGTACAGAAGGCGAGTCACATAGAATGATCAATTTCTAGAAGAAAATTATCTAAGCCAAATGGTTTCTGAGCCAACTCGACAAAATAATATACTCGACCTTGTTATAACGACCCAAGATAACCTTGTCAGTAGTGTCACGGTAGGAGAACACCTCGGTTCTTGCGATCATAAATTAGTGCGCGTCGACATTAAAGCTCAATCATCAGTGACTGAAAATAAAGTAAAGGTGCCCAATTTCAAAAGAGCTAACTTCGTAGAAATCCGACAAAAACTAACAGAAATACAACTATCAGATGACGGCAACGTAGAGGAAGCCTGGCTAAGCCTTAAAATCACTTACTCACTCAGCAGAACACATTCGTCCCCTTGTGCGAAGCGAATTAACACTAATAAAAGCCCACCGTGGTTTAATAGCGAAATTAAACAATCAGTCAATGAGAGAAAATTGTTTTACAGGTTAAAGAAAGAACAAAGCACGCCCGAGAACATTAGACTCTATAATGATGCCAGGCGACGAGTAAAAAGACTAGTAGGTCAGGCAAAGCGTAGATATGAAGAAAATATTGCAGCCAACTGTAAAAATAACCCTAAATCTTTCTTAAGTTACATAAACAAAATAAAGGCGATCAAAAGTGGTATTGGACCTTTAACAAACAGCGACGGTGCACTAGTGACTGACAGCCAACAGATTGCAAACCTCTTAAACAATTACTTTTCCTCGGTGTTTAATACTAACAGTCTTCCTCTCGCTACCACCAACACCAGTACTATTGTAAATCTCGAGCATGCATTGCCTAATTTTGAAATAACAACCGATGAAGTCCTTAAAGCTCTCCATTCACTTAAAACAAATAAAAGTCCTGGACCTGACAAAGTATATCAACTCTGCTGAAAGAAACGAAAGGCGAAATACTCTCCTCCTCACAACCGTATTCAATATGTCCTTGCGACAAGGCATCGTCCCTTCAGATTGGAAAAAGGCTAATGTGACACCGATTTTCAAGAAAGGAGACAAAAAAGTAATTACAGGCCCATTAGTCTAACTTCGGTTGTAGGTAAGCTACTTGAGGGCATAATTAGAGACAAAATTGTGAGTTACCTTGAAAGCCACTCATTGATTGGGGACTCACAACATGGCTTCCGAAACAAAGGATCCTGCCTATCAAACCTATTAACCTTTTATAACGACCTCTTCACTGTTTATGACGTAACCAAATCACTGGACGTAGTCTATCTTGATTTCAGAAAGCGTTTGATAAAGTCACATCATAAATTACTTTACAAATTAAAGCAAATAGGTATTGACGGTCAAGTAAACCAATGGATCGCGAATTGGTTGAGCAACAGACAACAAAGAGTAGTGATTGACGGATTTAACTCAGAGTGGGCGCCTGTCACTAGTGGCGTCCCTCAGGGCTCAGTCCTTGGCCCAGTGCTCTTCATTATTTACATCAACGACGTGGATGTTGGACTCAATAACCGCATTAGTAAATTTGCAGACGACACAAAGATTGGTAACTCGGTTCTCACTGACGAAGACAGGCAAAGCCTCCAAGAGGATTTGCACAAAATTTCAACGGTCGGATAGATGGGAGATGCCCTTTAACGTGAACAAGTGCCAGGTCCTTCAAGTTGGAACGAGGAATAAGAAGTTTGATTACGAAATGCGCGGCGTTAAACTCAAAAGCGTTCAATGCGTCAAAGACTTGTGGGTCAAAATCGCGTCAAACCTCAAATTCTCACAGCAATGCATCGATGCAGCAAATAAAGCGAACAGAATGTTGGGCTTCATTAAAAGAAACTTTGTATTCAAGAATAAAGATGTAATACTCCCGCTCTACAACAGTTTAGTCAGACCCCACTTGGAATATGCGGTACAGTTTTGGTCCCCCCACCATGCAAAGGATATTGCTAAATTAGAAGGTGTTCAGCGTCGGGCAACGAAAATGATCCCTTCCTTGCGCAACAAATCCTACGAAGAAAGGCTTTCTATCCTTAACATGTTCTCTCTTGAGAAACGTCTCCTCCTATTAAAATTGATCTAATGTTTTAAAATACTTAATGGTTTCACGAATGTAGACAGATCAACATTGTTTATGATCGATGACAGTCTGCGCACGAGGAACAATGGCGTAAAACTCAGATGTAGACAAGTAAATTCAGATTGCACCAAATTTTTCTTCACCAACGTTGTAGTGCGAGAATGGAATAAGCTTCCACCATCAGTGGTCCAGTGTAACACGATTGACTCCTTCAAAAATAAGCTCGACCGTCACTTCCTTCAACTTAATATCAACTAGAGTAGAAATGCAACGTTTTGGAGTCTTCTGATTAATGTAAAATCACTTAGGTTTAAGGACAGACCACCAAGTCTGGACCATGGGGTCTGTGTGGTCTGATTTTCTATGTAAATCTATGTAAATCGATCCTCATCACTACTCCTCCCCCCATCATTTTTCCTCACCCTTATTCCCTCTCTTTCTTCCTCTTTTCTCTCCTTCCTGCTATTCTTTCCTCTACTCTCTCCTTCCTTCTCTTCATTCTTCCTCATTTTTTCCTCTCCCCAGTTTACATGTTTTCATCCAGTTCCTTCAATCATTTTCCTCTTTCCTCTTCCTCTTCCTTATATTTCCCTCCCCTACTTTTTGTTGTTTATCCACCTCCTCTTTATCCTCTTTTTTAACTTTATTTAGAATTTTTAATCCAATTCTTTTTCTTTTTCTTTTTTTCCGCTTCTTTTCTTATTTTTTCTCTTCTGGCTAACCTTCCCCCTCCATTCTCCTCATTCCTTTCCTAATTATCTTCTTCTTATATGTTCTCCTGCTCCTCCTCCTCCTCTTCCTCTTCCTTCTGTTCTTTTTTTCAAATTCGACTGCTGCATCTTCCGTTCCTCCTCCTCCTCCTTTTCTTCCTCGTCTTCCATAAGGTCGGCATCATCATCTCATGAATAAAATATTTCAGGAATAATAAAAAATTTCATTCAGTATCAAAGGAGCAGCATCGTCTCTCTCTCTCTCTCTCTCTCTCTCTCTCTCTCTCTCTCTCTCTCTCTCTCTCTCTCTCTCTCTCTCTCTCTCTCTCTCTCTCTCTCTCTCTCTCTCTCTCTCTCTCTCTCTCTCTCTCTCTCTCTCTCTCTGCGCTATTAGATGTTCTGTAGTTCCAATTTTCCTCCTTTCTCCCTAAACATCTTTTCTCTTTTATCTTCCCTTCTCTACCCTCCCTCTCTATCTATCTCTCTATCTCTATCTATCTATCTAGTTATGTCTATCTATCTATCTGTCTATCTCTGTATCTATCTATCTCCATCACCCCATCACCCCGGTGAGACAAAGCCACTGTGGGGTGTCTGCAGCCTCCCAAGGGTGATGGATGACGCCCGGGAGCATGATGGACTACTCTCCCTCACTCCCTCTCCCTTTTTTTTACTCCCTTTACACTTCCACCGTCTTCCTTTCAGCTCCCTTTCCACCTGCTATCCGGTTCCTTTTCATTCTCTTCCTCTGCCTTTTCCATTCCCATCCTCTCCCTCAGCCTCCCTTCAACTCACTCACTCTCCCTTTTCACTCCCTTTACACTTCCACCGTCTTCCTTTGTGCTTAGTGCGAGAATGGAATAAGCTCCCACCATCAGTGGTCCAGTGTATCACGATTGACTCCTTTAAAAACAAGCTCGACCGTCACTTCCTTGAACTTAATATTAACTAGAGTAGAAAAGCAACGTTTTGGAGCCATCTGATTAATGTAAAATCACTTAGGTTTAAGGACAGACCACCTAGTCTGGACCATGGGGTCTGTGTGGTCTGATTTTCTATGTAAATCTATGTAAATCCAATGTATTTCGTCTGAGTTAGTAATGGAAACTCTGGAGTTACCCGCAAGGTATTTAGACTTAGAACTCATTTCGATTATGTGGTCCATTCTGGTCTTATTACAGAAGGGACAGCATTACTTTAGGATCTCTGCAGAGGATAACGGAATGATGTACTTGTTAGGAAACTTGCCATATAAGGATGGACTACACATCTTAACTTGCGGAAAGGTGAAGGATGCGAGAAGACTCGATCGAGACTTGATCGGGGTTTCAGAATGGTGAGGTTAGTAAAGTTTTGGCAGTACGAGAGCTATCTAACACCCTCCTCACCTTTTGCCTTCTCTCTTTTTTCTTTTAAATACCTTGCAGTTCTACGCTCATTCACCCTTTCTTTTCTACCCATGGCAATAAGGAAGAGAAGGAAAGGGGGAGGGAGGAAAAGGGGACTGGAGTAACACTGGAGGAAGAAAAGGGAGAGATAAAAAGTAAGGAAAGGAAACAACGGGTGGACAGATGGAGGAAAAAAAAGGAGAGAGAATGGAATGAGGGAGAGAGGGAGATGAAGCAAAAGAGGAGGGAGTGAAAGGAGATGAAAGGAGGGAGGAATGAAGATTGAGGAAAAGATGGAGGGAGATAAGGGAGAGAGAAGGCATCGGGGTGGAAGGAGAGATCTTCAGAAGGGGGAAGGGGGGAAGAGGGCGAGAAACAACACACACACACACACACACACACACACACACACACACACACACTTCCACGTTCCTGGCTCTCATTGAACACTTACACACAACTTACTATATCTATAAACAGAGGAGGAGGAGGAGGAGGAAGAGGAGGAGAAGGAGGAGGAGGAGGAGGAGGAGGCGTAATTCAAGAAGTCAAATTTACACCCACTCGTACTCTCTTCACACATTCTCTCTCTCTCTCTCTCTCTCTCTCTCTCTCTCTCTCTCTCTCTCTCTCTCTCTCTCTCTCTCTCTCTCTCTCTCTCTCTCTCTCTCTCTCTCTCTCTCTCTCTCTCTCTCTCTCTCTCTCTCTCTCTCTCTCTCTCAGCTGTAGGCCTATTAATGAATACGAAATATACACTAACCTTGTGTGTGTGTGTGTGTGTGTGAGTATGAGTGTGTGTGTGTGTGTGTGTGTGTGCGTGTGTGTGTATCGCGTGACCTCACCTTTGGTTTACACGCGAAAGGTTAATTATCTTCGACTTCCGTGACATTGATGGAGAGAGAGAAAGAAAGAAAGAAAGGGAGAGATATATAGACAGAGATAGATAGATGGGTAGATAGATATAGATAGATGGAAAGAGAGAGAGAGAGAGAGAGAGAGAGAGAGAGAGAGAGATTGGCTTATGAGGGTAAAAGTGAGTGAAAATAACATATAGTCGCATGAGGAGGAGGAACAGGCAGACAGTGAGGTGAAAGAGAAGAGTAAGCAAACAGGATCAACACGAAACTTAATATTAATACACAAGATCACATGAAGGAAGTGCGGGAGTGAAGGAGACGAGGAATAAGAGGAAGAGAAGAAGAGGAGGAGGCGGAGGAGGAGGAGGAGGAGGAGAAGCAGAACAGGAGAGAAGGAAAAGAATGTATTGGTCGTGACACAGAAAAGTAATAAGGAAAAGAAGGAAAGGGGAAAAGTGATCTCCTTTCTTCTGTTACTCTTCTCTTAACCAAGCCAATACTTTTTTTTTCTCCTCCTCCTTCCCCTTATCCTGGTCATCCTCCTTCTCTTCTACCTCTACTTTATCTTACTTTTCTTCCTCGTCCTCTCCCTATATCCTTCTATTCTTCCTATTCTTCCTCGTCCTCCCCATTCATCCTTCTGTTCTTTCTTTCTTTCTCGTCCTCTCCCTTTATCCTTCTATTCTTCCTTTTTTACTCTTCCTCTCCCTTTATCCTTCTATTCTTCTTTTCTTCGTTTCCTCCTCCCTCTACTTCCTTCCAGCACGCGTCTCCTTCTTTTTCGTGTCTTTCCTCCTAGTTCTCCTCCTCCTCCTCTTCCTCTTCCTCTTCGATGTTTCCATGTTTTCCTCTTCCTCCTCTTATCTTCCTTTTCTTCCTTGCCCTCACCCCTTTACCCTCCATTCTTCCCTCTTTTTCCCTCCTCTTCCTCTTCCTCCTTCCGGCACGCGACTCCTTCCTCTTCCTCCCTTACCTGCCCAGCTCTCATTATTCTCACCTGGAGGAAGGAAAGGCCTGCAGGTAAGGTAAGAGTGTTGTGTGTAGAAGGTGCTGGACTCCTTCCGCTCGCCTGCACGGCCTAACAACACCCGGAGAGGCGAAGAGGAGGAGGAGGAGGAGGAGGGGGAGGAGAAGGAGAAGGAGGAGGAGGAGGAGGAGGAGGAGGAGGAGGAAAAGGTAGAGAAAGAAGAGGAGAAAAAGTAGGGTAAGTCGGTAATAAGAAAAGGTTGTCATATGAGAGGTATAACTAACTAGTCAGTCAAGTCAGTCAATCAGTTTACCAGTCAGTCAGTCAGTCAGTCAATTAGTTGGCTACTCAGTCAGCTAGCCAGTCAATCAGTCAGCTAGTTAGTTAGTTAGTTGGTTAGTCATTCATTCATTCAATCAGTTAGTCAGTCAGTCAGTTTAGTCAGTAAATCAATCATTTCATCAGCCACTGAGTCAGCCAGCTAGTCAAGTCAGTCAGCCAGACAAAGATCAAGTTCAAACGTTAATCAGCCACATTACCTGATCAGTCAGTCAGTCAGTCAGCCAGCTACAGTCTGTTTCATTGTTAGTTCGTAATGGCATGAAGATCAACTTTTTATTTCTAGTGATAACATTTGAATGTTTGTGTATACAAAGAACCCTTAACCGCAAACATGCCGATTTGCATTGATAATACACCATACAAGCACACGAAAGGCGTTCCAAACACTATAGTCAGATCATACTCGAATGATTTACAGCCTATCAAATACTTATAATTCATCTCATTGCAGGCACATAAATTGTCATCTGGCTCTGAAAGTGCCTAAACATATGAAATTTTAATGTTATGGCATGTAAATAACACGGGTAATAGCCTAGCAAACCTTCAACAATTATTATTTATTCTTTCATGTTATTTCGATTATTAATCGTTATTTGCATGCAGTAAACTTTTAAAATACTTTTCTTTGTACTTTCAGAGCCAGATATCTTTCAATGTACCTGCAATGAGATTAATCTACTGGCATTTGAAAAGCCATAGATCGTTCGAGTATAATCTGACTATACTGTTTGATACACGCTTGTCTTTTCGTGTGCTTGTACGGTATAATATCGATGCAAATCGGTTTGTTTTGTATACATGTACATTCAAATATATTATTGAAGAATTAGCTTCAATATCTATCACAACCGTTCATTTTCACGTATTCACGAACTAGAGATGCGGAGGTGCCACATTTATCAAAATTCCCGCTTTGTTGATGGACAGATGATAAGAAACAGACTTTAGTGTGCCAGCCAACCTGTCAGTCAGCAAACCAGTCACTCACTTAGTCAGTCAGCCAGCCAGCCAAGAAGAAGGTCAGTCAGTCGGTCAGTCAGTCCATTATTTAGTTTCGTGTCCACTGTGTTTATCAGCCCCAACACTCGTCGCCTCAACACACCAGAGAGAAGGCAGTAAATTGTCGCTCCGTCGTCAGTTAAGTCTCTCTTCCTCCCTCCCTCTCCCTCCCACTGGGTCAGGGAGTTAAAAGCAATTTGTTGTCCCGTCCATCAGATCTTGAGTTAATTGTTGTTCTCCTGTCACTCAATTTGTCCTCTCTCTCTCTCTCTCTCTCTCTCTCTCTCTCTCTCTCTCTCTCTCTCTCTCTCTCTCTCTCTCTCTCTCTCTCTCTCTCTCTCTCTCTCTCTCTCTCTCTCTCTCTCTCTCTTGATGTGTACTACTACTGAAAATAATTTGGGTTTTATTTGTTTTATATATTTTTTTCAGTCACCTTCGTCGCGTTTTTTATTCCTAATCCTCCTCCTCCTCCTCCTCCTCCTCCTCTTCTTTCTTTCCATCCTCTTTTTTTTCTTCCTTCCTATTTTCTTTCTTTTTTCTTTTTCTTTTCTTCATCTCCATTATCTTTATCTTTTTCTTTCCCTTCATTTTTTTGTCTCCTCCTCCTCCTCCCCCTCTTCCTCCTCCTCCTCCTCCACACTCATACAATCATCCACTCACACTCACTTCAGTTACACTCACCAGCACTATTCTGTCTCCTGTTACTCGTCCTCCTCCTCCTCCTCCTCCTCCTCCTCCTCCTCCTCCTCTTCCTCCTCTTCATCATCCTACTCTTAAGTGTTTCGTCATGCCATCAAAGGTCGACTATTTCTTTTCATTCTCCTTTCATTCCATTCTCTCTCTCTCTCTCTCTCTCTCTCTCTCTCTCTCTCTCTCTCTCTCTCTCTCTCTCTCTCTCTCTCTCTCTCTCTCTCTCTCTCAGCCATCGTCTCATCTCGTATCCCTTCTCTCTTTCTCCCGTTTCTTCACCATCCCTCCCTCTCCTTCTCTTCCCTTCCCTCTCTCCCTGTCTATCTCCGGAGTCTTGGGTTGCCTCTTATCGCGCCTCTCCTTACTCCTGCGGCCGCTACTTTACTGAGCCACTTCCCTCAGTGTTGGGTAACGAGATATGCTCACCCGCAACCACCACCTATGTATACCCCACCGCCTGCCTGTCTCCTCCCTTCCTCTACCTCTCCCATACCACACTATCAAACTGCCTCTCCACCTATTTCTCCACCTATTTGCCTCCGTACCTACCTACCGATCTCCGTCCCTATCTACTTCCCTATTCATCTACCTGTCCACCACCCTACCTGGCCTCTCATTTACCTACCTGTATTACCTGCCTTCATCCTACCTACCTACTAAGCTAACTACCTCCCCACGTATACTTACCTAACTCCTTCTTTCACTGGCTACCTCTTGACTTACCTCCCTACTTACCTAATTACCTGCCCACCTACCTACCTACCTACTTGCCTGGCTCCTTCCTTCCCCCACTTCCAATCTGCCTGTCTACCTGCCTAACTAACTAACTAACTATCTTGCTACCTCCCCACCTACTCCCACGCCTACCTACCTCCCCATCTACATACCTACATCCTTCCCTCTATGGCTGTCTACCTATCATTCTATCTTTTTTCTTACCTATCTTTCTATATAGTTATCGACCCCTCCCTTTCCCCCACGCCATCTTCTCCTTTCCCCCTTTCCCATACATCTCTCCCTCACCATACCTACCTTTTCCCTTCCCCTTTCCCATTTCTTTTCACTACCTAACTGCTCACTCCCTCTGTCTTCATATCACCTTCCCTTTCCCTGCCTTCTCACTCTTACCTATCCCTTTTTACCTTTACCTAACAAATTGATCACTCCAGCTATCTTGATATCACCCTCGTTTTCCCTGCTTTCTCATTCCTGCCTATCTTTTTTTTTTTTCCGCTATTCTATTTTTCCCCCTCTCCTGTATATCTCTCTTATTTATCTATCTCTCTTATCTCTTTCTTTACTCTTGTCTATCTCTCCTATTTCCCCTCTTCTGTCTTTTCCCTTTCCCTGTATTTCTCCTCTTATTTCCCCTCTCTCTATCCCTTCCTTTCCTTATTGTATCGCCTCTTCCCTCCTGGTCACTTGCTTACCCCTACCTACGTTACCCTATTTCCAGCATTTTTTGCCCTATCATACTCTCGAGAAGCTCCAAGTAGGGTCTTTGGAGGGCTCTTTCTAGGGTTTCTTCGCTGCCCTTCGTCTTCACTGCCCTCTCATTAGCTGGTCTCTCCTTAGCTGGCCTCTCCTCAGCTGGCCTCTCCTTAGCTGGCCCAAGATCTAAGTGGTAGAGTAGATCTTGAGATGGCCTGACCTCCGGCTCTCTTCTGTGCTGTGCCTCGTCTCACTGGCTCTTCCTTCTTCCTCAATAATTCCGTCACGTAAAAAACTCCTCTCTAGCCTACTTTCTCGTCTTCCATCCTTCTCTCGCTTTTATCTATTCCTCCTCTTCTCATTTTTCTTTCTCTTCAGTTTTCTCCTTTTAATTTCTCAACCTCTTTCATTTATTTCATTTCCAGTCTTCACTTTTTTATCGTTCATCTTTCGTTTATTTATTCAGCCTTTTCTTCCCACTACACCTTCCCTCCTTCATTTATCTTTTCCTCTTTATCATTAATTTCTCAACCTCCATTTATCTGCTTTCTCATTACCATTTCTTATCATATCCTACTTATTCTCACTCTATCATCATTCTCTACCGTACACACACACACACACACACACACACAAACACACACACACGCGCACCATCTTAGCTACCTCACTATCTCATCTTCGTACACTTTCCTCCTCCCTTAATGCGTCTCCTCCTATGCTATCATCTTCCTAATTCACCTTCCCACTCTCCGTCCTCGCCTCCATCACTGCCAGTAAGGAGGAAAGTAGGAAGGAAGGAACGAGAGAAGGAAGTCACTCAGAGGGGAAGGAAAAAAAAGAGAGCGTGTAATGAAAAATATAAAAGGGAGAAAAATTTATTAAGAGGCAAGAAGAAAGTGATGGTGGCGGAAAGAAAGAAGGGAAGAAAAGAACGAAAGGAAGGAATGAAGGATAGAAAATAAGAGGAAAGGATTAAAGGAAAAGGAAGAAAAAATGAAGATAATTATCAACAGCAACTTTTACTATTACTAATACTAATAGTGCTCCTTCTAAAAATGATTACGATAATGATATTACTACTTCTGCTACGACTACTACTACTACTGCTACTACTACTACTACTACTATTACTACTGCTACTACTACTACTAATAATAATAATAGTAACAATAATAATAATAAGTACATGTATATTAGGAAAAAAACTACAAACAAAAATGCAAAGACAACACTAATATATAACAACATAACCACACACACAAAAAACACAAAGAAATCAAAAGAAAACACTGAAATTAAACGTTGGAAATAAAACAATATCAATCAATCAACGATCAAACCCATATCAAGGGCACACTAGCTGTATACAAATCAAACAAACAAACACATACATACATACAAACAAACAAACAAACAAAACAGAAACGTCTGGATAATTAGGTATGCAGCCTCCTATTTTTTTTTCGTCCCTTTGATTAAGTCACTCATTAACTCATCTTAATGAACTGAGTCACCTGCTGCCCTCGATTACCGGAAAACACACACACACACACACACACACACACACACACACACACACACACACACACACACACCTTTCCATATTTACCTCTATTAATGAACTAAATGAATTCAACACCTTCAGCCTAAATAAGCCCATTAGGCCAGGTGGGGTGCTCTCTCTCTCTCTCTCTCTCTCTCTCTCTCTCTCTCTCTCTCTCTCTCTCTCTCTCTCTCTCTCTCTCTCTCTCTCTCTCTCTCTCTCTCTCTCTCTCTCTCTCTCTCTCTCTCTCTCTCACTGTTTCGTCCCGTCTCCCTCCCTCTGCTCTTCATTTTCTCTCCCTCCCCTGTCAATCCGTTCCTTTCTTCATCTATTCTTTCAATCCCTTTTCTTCCATGTCCCGTTTTTGTCAATTCTCTTTGTCTCACACCCTCTGTTATTTTGGTTTTCTGTTTTCCATGTCCTTTTTCTCTTCATTCTCTATCTCACACCTGTTATTGTAGTTCTTTTTTCTTCTATGTCCCTCTTTTCTCCATTCTCATTTTCTCACACCTGTTATTATAGTCTTCTCTCCTCTATATCCCTCTTCCATTCATACTTTACTTTACGTACTATTTATATGCCCCCTTCGCCCGCTTCTCCTCCCCTTCTCTTTCGTTCCCCTTTCCCTTTGTCCTTCCCCCCCCACCCCCGTGACCATCCCCGTACATGTATAATTCAAGGTGTTTACAGGTTTACAGGATTCTGGGGTAACTCACCTCTCCCAATCCCATAGAGGTGAGTGTGTGTGTGTGGGGGGTTAGAGAGAGAGAGAGAGAGAGAGAGAGAGAGAGAGAGAGAGAGAGAGAGAGAGAGAAAGCGTCTGCCTTACAAGCAGGCGGGCGATGACAATATTATAAAAAAAATGGCAAAGATAATTCTAATAACATAAAATAATGATAGATAATAATAAAAATAATAATAATAATAATATTGATAATAATAATGAAAATATTAATAATAACAATATTAAAAAAAATTGCAGTGAGATTGGAGTTGACATTGCACACACACGAGCATAGAGGTGGCGAGGCAAGTCACCGACGGAGTCTTTATTATCACGTTGCAAAGGCAATGGCGCACCTACGTCAACAGACGGGGAGAAAGGGAGAAGTTAAAGAAAAACGCGAAAATGTTGAGAGCATAAAACAACACTTAAGTATATTATCAACTTTAAAGTTACCTGATAAATAATAATTTGCATGTCAGGCTGAGCTGCTCAACGACGCTTGCAATCTGTTATATACCGTCTTACATTCCTTTACGATAAAAAGGTAAAGAAAATGATACACACAAAGTAAAGATGGCAAAGGAGTAGTGTACGTTGCAAGAAGCTTCTGCCCACTTTCTCATCTTTCATCTCCCTCATTTATTCATTATTTCTCTTCACCTTTTTTCTTTCCTCCTTCATGTTGCTCGTCACACGGGTGAGTAACGAGCACCACACAAGGACAGTTACTAATTCCCTCCCCATTCATCGCGCCTCATTCGTCACCTCTGGAGACACAATGATAAGTGCCAGACTCATTACGAATATCTACAGTTATTTTCCACACACGAGTTTCACAAATACCTTCCGGAAGTTTTAGCAATATTCTCTTCAAAGTTGATGCGAACTGCGTTACTGTTTTCGTCCATGTGCTGAGACATAAAGAGTTTCAGATTAATTACCTTTACTCACTGGTGTTTTATGCACATTTTTTTTTAGTTACCTTCCGAAAACTAGCTAACTTACTTACAAGCGTTCAAAGTTTATTCAACCTGTAGTTAGCGGCGACCCAAGGCAGCTAATTCTACCTTTCTTATGACTTCTATAGCATGATGATGGTTTTCAGGCTAATTGCCTTTCCTTACACAGGTGTTTTCTGGGCAGGTGTTACTCACCTTGCAAGTTAGGAAAAGAAGCTGTGATCAGTTTTAATTCAAAATGTGTTACGGTCCTTCTTATACCTGTGCCTCACCCAATAATGAGGTTGAGACTAATTACTTTCCCTTTCAGGTGGTTAAATACTAACTTTCATATACAGAGTTAATGAACGAGTTCAAAGTTTAATTGATTCACTTCACTCTCCTTCTTATTATACCTGTACCTGACCCAATAGTGAGGTACATATGAAGTTTATTTTCTCATACATATGATTAGAGGTTACGTGTCATGAACACTTAATGAATAAGTTCAAAGTGTAATTGGTCCACTCCACGATCCTTCTTGTTATACCTGTACTGAGACACACTAATAAGGTTCAGTCTAACTCCTTTACCATACAGGTGTTCAGATGTCCCCTTCCACAAACAGTTAACGAATAATTTGAAAGTTCAATCGATTCACTTCAAGGCCTTCCATGTTACACCTGTACTGGGACGCAATAATTAGGTAAAGACTAATACTACTTTCCCACACCCACCTTTACTTTTACCTTACCATACGGGTGTTCAAATATCACCTTTCACAAAGCGCTAACGAGTAAATGCAAAGTTTAATTAGTTCACTTCACGGCCCTTCTTATCATACCTTCACTGACACACAATAATCAGCTTCCTTGGGTCGCCGCTAACTAATGCATTCCACGGGCGTAGTGACTTCATTCCTCCGGTTTCCCGCGCTGATGAGTTCATGCCGCGGCCAAGCTTAGGGACGATCGGCGCAGGGAGAGAAATATTCGGTCATCTTTGGCTGCATAAACAGTAGAGAAAGTTATAGCAAGCGAGGAGAGAAAGGATGGAGAGGATGGAGAGAAGAGAGAGGACGGCGAGGAGAAGGGGGGGGAGGAGGAGTAGGAGGGGGGGGAGGAGGAGGAGGAGTGAAGAATGACTCATCCATCGTCTCCATGCTCATAATATTTTCCCTTCGTCTTCTGCCGCTCCGTTACTCAAGTCTGTCAGATCGAAGTTTGTTATTGTGCTCCTCTCTTCCTGATTCTCTTCTCTTTTCCTCCTCCTCATTCACCTTTTTCTTCCCTTTCTATTTCTTCTTTATCTTCTTTTCTTCGTTTCCTCATTTTCATATTTCGTTTCTTCTTTTTCTTCTTCTTCTTCTTTTTCTATTTTCCTTTTCTTCTCCTTTTTTATTCTGCTTCACCTTATATCTCTCCTCCTCCATCTCCTTCTCCTCCTCCTCCTCCTCCAATTAAACTTTATGCTGTGAGAGATGAACAAATGTAATTTTTTTTTCGTAATGTAACTTGCGATGGCCTTTGTTTTATCACTCAACCAGCATATCCATCGTCTTTCATGCTGTAAAAAAAAGATATGCAATACACACTTGATTTTGTCCTCATTGATAATCCTGTAGTTTACGTCCATAAAGCAATCACTTTCTACCCCATTGCTATGAATCTCTTTTAGTGTTACCTTAAAGTCTGTTTTTGTAGATTTCCGCTTTTGTTTTTCCAACATCCCCGTCTCCCCCCTCACCCCACCACCCGAGTGTTAAGGAACTTATAGATGACGTGATGGCATTTTATAAGTTCTCCGATTCTACTTCATTAACCAGCAAGTCACACAGCCTGTCAGTCACCCAGTCGCCTACCAGCCGAATAAAATATTACCCTCGGCTCCCTGATTCTGCTTCATTAGCTTCGCAGTCAGGCAGACAGACAGTCAACTACCCCGCCTCTCACTTGTCAGTCAGCCTGTCTCCTTCCAATCAACGAAAACACCTCGTTCCCAGGCGTACTCAGTCTGATTGGTACGCTAACACACACACAAACACACACACACACACACACACACACACACACACGGATCTCTGTAGTCCAGTGGTTAGCGCGCTAGCCTCAAAACAGAGAGGTTCCGGGTTCGATTCCCAAACACAGTCAAGGAAGATGGGCTGTCTCCTTGATCCGTAACCCTCTCCACCAGCAGTGAATGGATACTGGGTGTCAGTGTTCCGCCTTTCGGGTGCGTGAGGGTGTGAGATTCCCGCCGTACCCAGAGATCCGTCGCATGTGCGCTCCATGCTCAATCAGAATGGGTACTGGCCAGTGACCGCGAGTCTTTCGCGTGGTCACACCATAGTGAATTACATATACACACACACACACACACACACACACACACACACACACACACACACACACACACACACACACACACACAACCAAACACACACAATCTCCCCCCCACCCCCCACCCTCCCACACACACACATGTAGTGCTGTGGTTAGCGTGCTCGCCACAAAATCAAATCTATTATTCGATTTTCGCCGGAGGCAGTACAGGAGAGTGATGGGCAGTCTCCTTTCATCCGTGCCCTGTCTACCCAGCAGTGAATGGTACCGGGTGTCAGTCGTGGGTTGTGTCTTGCCTCAAGGGTGTGCGTGAGGAGGGGGTACGCTGTAGCACAAAGGTTAGCACACTCGTACCTCAACCTAGAGGTCCCGAGTTCTATCTCCTGGCAGAGTGGATACGGATGGACAGTCTCCTTATGCCTGTGCCTCGTCCAGCCAGCAATGAATAGGCACCGGCCATATGGCGGAGATCGTGTTCCGCCCCCGAGGTGGTGGCCGTCAAAGGCGACTAACTCGAAACTCCCTTCAGACCCGGAAGACACAACACAACACAACACAACACAACACAACACAACACAACACAGCCTCATTCACATTAGCACGGCTGAAGACACACACTTTTTGCTACACCTTGCACGCAACCCGCCTCCACCCTCCATCCCCCCCCCCCACCCGTACCTGGCTGGCCGGCAAATCACAGTCATCAAGGTGAGGAACACATACGTCTACACAAGACGGACCGAGGGCAATGACCTAACATTTTTTTCCATCTCTCTCTCTCTCTCTCTCTCTCTCGGATACAGTGACATATAGAGACAGCAGGAGAAAGAAAATAAAATAATAGACAGAAAAAAGACAAATACAATGTCATTATAGTAACTTGAATGTCATACGGTCTCTAAATATCGAGAGAGAGAGAGAGAGAGAGAGAGAGAGAGAGAGAGAGAGAGAGAGAGCATCGCGTGTGGGGTCCATGAATCAAGTAATTACATCACATTCTTACCTGTGTCGCGCACACACGTCAGGTAGACGACCAGGGGGGGGAGGAGGAGGAGGAGGAGGAGGAGGAGGAGGAGGAGGAAGAGGAGGAGGAGGAGGAGGAGGAGGAGGAGGAGGAGGAGGAAGAAGAGGAGGAGGAGGAGGAGGAAGAAGAGGAGGAGGAGGAGGAGGAGGAGGAGGAGGAAGAGGAGGAGGAAGAGAAAGAGGAAGAAGAGGAGGAGTAGGAGGAGGAGGAGAGGAAAAGAAAAGAAAGCATATGAATAAGATGATGATGAAGATGCAAGTGAAGAAGCAGGTGAAGAAGAAGAAAAAGAAAAAAGAAGAAGAAGAAGAAGATGATGAAGAAGAAGGCAAAGAAAAAGAAAAAGAGAAAAGAAGAAAAAGAAGAAGAGGAAGAAGAAAAAGAAAAAGAAAAAGAAGAGGAAGCAAAAAGGAGAAGAAGCAGAAAGAAGAAAAATAAAGAAGGAAAACAAAAAAAAGAGAAAAAAGTGCAAAAACGAAAGATAGAAGAAAAGGATGCATGAGAAGAGAAAGAAAAGGAAGAAGAAAGAAAATACCCAACGATAAAAGAAAAACAGTTGAATGAAATGAATAACAGGAAACAAAAGAGAGAAAACGAAACGAAAAAAACAAACAAAAGTAGAAGAAAAAAGACAAGCGAGGTAGAAGGAAGGGAAAAATCAAAAGGGCAGAGGGAGAAGAAAATGAGATAAAGAAGACTGAGGGAAGACTTTTTCGAGGGTAGAGAAGAAGGTTGTGATTGTGTGAGTGAGTTATGGAGATGGAGAGAGGCAGGAGAAGAAAAACGGGATAATAAGGAGAGAGAGAGAGAGAGAGAGAGAATGAAGATGGTGGTCTCTCGATCCTCCCACTGCCGGGCCAGCAGTGGAGGGGAAGCTATGCTTTGGTGGCGTCCCCCTCCCACTCCAGGAATCCGTCAAGATTCTGGGAGTGGAGGTGGATCGAGGGCTACGGTTTGACAGCCACATCAAACACATTGCCCAAAAGGCCTCCCACAGAGTCTCCTGCCTGCGAAGGGTGGCCAGCTTCCTCGACAAAAAAGGGAGGCTGTTGCTCTACAAGGCCCAGATACGGCCTTACCTGGAGTACGCTGCCCTCTCTTGTATGTCGTGTGCTGCCTCGCACAGCGAAAGACTCGACGCCATCCAGAGACTGGTGGATGCGGTAGACCCCCCAACCGGGCAGGAAACTCTCAGCTCCGTCGACTCCTTGGAACACCGCAGGGACGTAGCTGCTCTTGTGGTGTTTCACAAGGCACAAGTGCAGGGAGTGCCACATCTGGTGGGCTTACGCCAACCTCCGAGAGTCACCACGCGGGACACGAGAACGGTGCTATCCCGTGGTGACGCAGTGGAGGTGCCGTGTTCCCGTACCAGCCAGCACCAGCGCACCTTTTCGGGAAGAGTCTGCCGGATGTGGAACATGTTCACGGCCTGTGTACCAAACATCCCGGAGATGAACACCCAAAAAATAAAACTGTCGGCCCACCACTGGAGGGGCTCACTCCCCGCTCCACTGACACTCGCGGTGGAGCAGTGACACGAGTGTTGTGTGCAGTGCGTTCACATATATTCTGTATTGTATGTTTTTTTTTTATATAGTATATATATTTTTTATAGTTTATGTAGTTATTTTTTATATAGATTTTATTCTGCCCTTTGAATAGGCAGCACACGACAGTGCACCTTTGGGTATGTAAATATTATACATGTGCCTATGTTTAAATAAATACAAAATAAAAAAAATCGATTTATTTTCTATGCCTAATGTCAATTCTCCTGTCCATTTCTTTTTTCCTTTCTTACTCCCCTACTCTCCTCTTCTCTCTTTACCCTAGTTTCCCTTCTCTCTTTTCTCTACCTTCCCTCTTTAACTATTCTCCTCTCCTTTCCTTACCTTTTATTTTTTTCTCTTATCGCTTCCTTGAAATATTTCCTTCTCTTCTCTTTTCTCCTCCTATATTTTCTTCTCTCTTCTCATCCTATCTCTCCTTCTTTTTTCTTCCTTCCCCATCTTCTCTCTCTTTTCCACCTTCCTTCCTCTCCTCTTTCTTCTATATCTCCCATCATCTTCTCTCCTTTTTCTTGGTCCCCGCTGCTCTACCTTTCTCCTTCCTCTCAAATCTTTCATCTATAATCTATATACAATACCTTTTTTTTCTTCTTTTGGGGCGTTCTCTCTCTCTCTCTCTCTCTCTCTCTCTCTCTCTTACCTGGCCGATATCTCCTTCCATCTACTCGTTAATTACCTGCAAGAAAAGAAAACAATATTAGTTCAGATACCTGGAACACAAACAGCAATTCATTCTCTCTCTCTCTCTCTCTCGAAATTGGCCAGTACTGGAGTTATGATGAGGATGAAGAAGAAGAAGAACATGAAGAACAAAAACAAGAACAAGAACAAGATGATGAAGGAGCAAAAGAAGACTGCTACTACTACTACTACTACTACTACTACTACTACTACTACTACTACTACTGCTACTGCTGCTGCTAATACAACAACAACAACAACAACGATAACAACAACAACAACAAGAACGACAACCATAACAACTACAACAAAAACAACGACAGAAGCGAAAAGAAAAACTAAAAGATGGGAGGGGAGATGAAAAAAAAAAAAAAGAATCGAAGGTTTTAAGAAGAAAGATCAAGTATAACATAACATTTCCTTTTAAAATTTCGCTAAGTCTCCTCGCCTGAACTTTCCAACTCAAAACACAAAAAACAACAGCAACAAAAATATAGCCGCGTATAACAACAGCTTCTACTACTTACCATTCAATTATTTTTTTTCTTCTCTTACGATCTTTTCTTTCTCAAATCGAACGAAAAGAGGGCCAAAGAAGGACTGAGAGAGAGAGAGAGAGAGAGAGAGAGAGAGAGAGAGAGAGAGAGAGAGAGAGAGAGAGAGAGAGAGAGAGAGAGAGAGAGAGAGAGAGAGAGAGAGAGAGAGAGAGAGAGAGAGAGAGAGAGAGAGAGAGAGAGAGAGAGAGAGAGAGAGAGAGAGAGAGAGAGAGAGAGAGAGAGAGAGAGAGAGAGAGAGAGAGAGAGAGAGAGAGAGAGAGAGAGAGAGAGAGAGAGAGAGAGAGAAGAAAAAAACTACTACCTGACAAAAGCCGTCCCAAAAGAGGAGACAGAAAGAAGACCGAACATCCAGACCAATTTAGCACATGAGATTACCAGATAACTCCTCCCCATCCTTCTTCACCCCCAGCCTCCCCCTCCCCCCCCCACCACACACAGTCTCCTCCCTCTTCCCCCACACACATTCCCCATTCCCCGCCCCCTTCCTCTCACTCAACCCACTCTTTCCCATCCTTCTTTCCTCTCTTCCTTCTCTTCCCCATCCTTTCCCACCCACACACTCCTTTCCTCAATCAACTCTTCCACATCCCTCTTCCTTCTCTTTCCCCCACTCCCCTCCCTTTTTCCCACCCACACACTCCCCTTTCCCCACCCCATCTCTTCCCCATCCCTCTTCCTTCTCTTCCCCTCACTCCCCTCCCTTTTCCCCAACCCCACACTCCCCTTTCCTCACCCCATATCTTCCCCATCCCTCTCACCCTCCTCCCACACTCATGTCTCTCTCCCTGCCCCCCCTCTCACAAACTCCCCTTTCCCCACCCCCTTTCTGCCCCTCAACTATCTATTCCCCATCCCTCTCCCTCCCACACACACAGTCCCCTCCATGCCTCCCCTTCCACATACTCCCCTTTCCCCACTCCCTTCCTACCACTCAACCAAGTCTTCCCCATCCCTCACCCCAACCACACGCCCCCCTTCCTCCCTTCACACCCCATCCCCTTTCCCCACCCACTCCTTTCTTGCTCCTCAACCAACTCTTCCCCGTCCCTCTCCCCCCACACACACTCTCTCCTTTCCTCCCCTCCCCCACACACGCCCCTTCCCCCCATCCTTCCTGCCTCCTAACCACGCCTGACCGAGACAATAGGAATACAAACAAGAATAGCAGCAAGATAATGTAAAGGAGAAAAAAATAGCTTGCTCTTCTAAATGGAAAGAAAGAGTGAGCCTTGGAGCCTAGGAAAGCAACAAAAAGATAAAAGAAGAGAGATAAACAAATGAGAAAACAGATTACTCTTTTAAATGAAATGAGAGAGGAAACAAATCAACCACCTCTTGCAGTATGTAGCGGGACAAGAGCATTACGTTAGATAGAGCCTAGGAATGGAGCAGGAAGATAACATAAGGGAGAGTATGTAAAGATAACTGCGGTCTTTACTCTTATAAATAGAATAAAAGAGCCAACACAATAGCCACCTCTCACATTACAGAGTGGGACATTGAGCATTACGTTTGATAGAGCCTAGGAATGGAGCAGGAAGATAACATAAGGGAGAGTATGTAAAGATAACAGCGATCCATACTCTTATAAACAGAATGAAAGAGCCAACACACTAGCCACCTCTCACATTACAGAGTGGGACATTGAGCATTACGTTTGATAAAGACAAGGAAAGCACCAGGAGTATAAAAGGGAGAAGAAATAAGGGAAAAACAGCCTACAATTACACATAAACTGGAAGAAAAATAGCGCATCAGTCACCTCTCACATTGCACAGTGGGATAGCGAGCAAAACGATAGTAATGGATGGGCGGACCAGCGATGCCAAACAGTCGACTGAAGTAAACATGGTAATAGATGGCTTGTTTTTCAATTTTGGTTCATAGGTCTCTCTCTCTCTCTCTCTCTCTCTCTCTCTCTCTCTCTCTCACACACACACACACACACAAAAGCGTTAATATAGCAGCATCAACATTTTATAAAGCGAGAAGAGTTATCAGAGAGAGAGAGACAAAAAAAGAGATAAAGAGAGAAAGAGAGAAAGATAAACGAGACAGACCGACAGACAGACAAACAAACAGACAGACAAGCAGATGAACAAAAGAGAAAATAAAGAAAATAAAAGATGGCTCCCTCATTACATTCAAAAGAGAGATATACACCGACGATAAAAACTGGCCTTCATTAGACGTGGACGAGTGGATTCCAATGCCTCGCCGAAGGAGTAAAAATATTTAGACACCTTAAATTAAGTCGAGATCTGATAAGCACAAGGTCAGGAACGCGCGAGTTGGTGGGGGGAGGGGGAGGGGGAAGGGGGGATGGAGGGGGTGGAGGGGGATGTAGTGAGTGAGAAGGTGGAGTGGGTAGGTACGGAGGGATGGGTGGATTGGTGGGTTAGCAGGGTTGGTGGATGAATGGGTGACTAGCTGGTTGAGTGAATGGGTGCATGGAAGTTGAATGGGTGGTGGGTGATGGGTGGAAGGGTGTGTGTTTGAAGATGGGTGACTGGTGGGTGGGAGGGTGTGTCGCTAAATGGATGAGTGGGAACGTGAATGGGTGTGGAGGTGGGAGGTGTGAGGGTAGGTGGATGATTAGGAGTATGGATGAGGCGGAAAGTGGGTGAGAGAGAGGGTGGGTAGGTGGGATAAAAACTGAAAGGATGTGGGGGTGTGGATGAGTGGTTAAGTGGATGTGTTGAGTGTGGGAATGTGTATTTAGGTGGATGGGTGTGTGGGTGATGTGTGGAAACGTGGGTGAGAGGAGGCGGGGAGGGTGAGGATGGGTGAAAGGATGGGGAT
Organism: Eriocheir sinensis; assembly: GCF_024679095.1. NCBI lineage: Eukaryota > Metazoa > Arthropoda > Malacostraca > Decapoda > Varunidae > Eriocheir > Eriocheir sinensis. The sequence continues at coordinate 4,164,689 of NC_066522.1, read as the reverse complement.
GTGTGGATGAGTGAGTGGGTGTAGGTGTGTCATTGGTGAGGGGGAGGGTGTGTTGACGTTGGTAATATGGAGGTAAGGGGGGAGGGGTGTGAGTAAATGGGGAGGAAGTAGGGAAGGGGGAAGGGTAAGAGAGAGAGGGAAGGGATAAGGAAGGGTAAGCAGAATGGGGAAGGGGTGAGGGTAGGAGGAAGGGGTGAGGGTAAGTGGAAGGGGGAAGGGGTGGGGTAAGTGGGAGGGGGGAAGGTGGGATGCATGCGTGCTGTGTGAGTGGTAGTTTGCTATATAATGCTAGGGAAGCTACGCACTTTCTTACACTTTTGTGGTCTAAATTAAATCTTGGAAACTGAACATCAGGGCAGGGAACGCATTGAATCTTAGAAGCTGGAATGCGAGAAATTGAAGGGCAGAGGAAGAGGAATGAAGGGGAGAAATTGAATCTTAGAAACTGGATAGGAGTATTGAAGGAAAAAAAGAACGAAACTGAGTATTGGAAACTGTAGTATATCTGGGAAAGGATGAAATTTAATCTTATGAAGTGAACATCGGCGAGGGAGGAAAGAAAACTGAAATTAGAACAGACACAAAAGGATACAGTAGAGCTCTTGATAACACTTCGTTCTTGTGGGCTGTAGATGGAGGTTTCTCAATGATGTGGATAGGAACAGAGGAGAACAAAAGAGTATATGATTAAGAAGGCCAAAAAAAAGTAAAGAAGAGAAATAAAGAAGGTGGAAAAGAAATCTGAAACTCACACACACACACACACACACACACACACACACACACACACACACACACACACACACACACACACACCTTCCACTTACCCTCACCCCTTCCCCTTTCCACTTACCTTCACCCCTTCCACTTACCTTCACCCCTTCCCCCTTCCACACACACACACACACACACACACACACACACACACAGACGCACGCACGCAAACAGACACACAGACACACACGTACAAATGAGATCTCAAACAACCTTCTCCCACTCCTGCATTCCTGAGTTTCGTAAAATAAAGCTCAAACACTAAACTTCAAAGAGAGGGAAAATAAACAGTCAGACACACGAAGCGATTCTCTGTTAGGATCACACGAACACTTTCTTTCCTCACATTCCTGCCTTTCTGACCTGTCTTGAACCCTGACGATAAGCCGCTGCAGGCAGGAACACAACAGCACCACACACGCCTCACGATTAACGGCCAGTTCGACAGTCCAACACCGTGTCATTGTAAACGCTCAAAACAAACTATATTTTCCACAGTGATCCGTTATTTCTACTCAACACCAGATACTATTAAAGAGATTCCCTGTGTGGTTTCCTAAAATTTCCTTCTTTTCTTTTATATCAACGCCAAACACTAGAACAACAAGGAGTTTTGGTCGTGTTTTGTGTTTTGTTAGGGAGCTCACAAACGTAGTGTATTGGACTGTAAAACTGACCCTTAGAAATACAACGAGGAACCAATATAAACCGAAGACAGAGGAGAATGAAGACTGTCTACACACCACATCAACCGTAAAGAATTAATTAACACTGTCTGCACCATTAACACCAAGGAAGAAATGCAATGAAGCTTCCTTACGTATAATCACAAAAGTATGCTGTTGAAGAGGGGACGAGGTGTGTGCGATTTGGAGTAGCATGAAGGGGAAAGAGATGGAGAAGTCAGAGTAAAAGGAGAATAAGAAAGGGAGAATCATAAGAAGGAGTAATGTTGGGGCAAGGAACTGTGAGGAATGGTTGAAGGTGATGAGAGTGGTATGAAGAGGAAGAAGGGGAAGATATAGTGAACGTGAGGCTGGAAGGAGTGGAAGAAAGGAAAAGAGAATCGTAGGAAGAAGGAAAGTATATCAGAGCTTGAAGAAAGGAAAAGAGAATCGTAGGAAGAAGGAAAATATATCAGAGCTTGAGGAATGAGTGAAGGAGTAGCATAAAGAGGATGAAGATGAAAATGACGATGAAGACACGGGTAGAAGGACGGCAAGTAAGGATGAGATAAACGTAGGAATAAGGAAAGTATATATGAGAGCAAGGCATTGGAGAAAGAGTGAAGTTGGCGATGAGTCTAAGGTCGGTATTATAAGACACTTTCGCTTCTCACATCAGCTATTTCTAAAGGTCAAAGAGGGGATAAATCGGGTTCTAATGGGTGTTTCTTAAGGTTCACGGTACAGAAGAAGGATCACACTACCACCAGGGTCATAAAACTACTCCTGGAAATGCCCACAACTCCCACGAAAGCCTTGTCAAATGTGTGTTCTTGGGCAGCGAAATGTCTTATAATACGAAGTAACTATAAGTAATTGGAAATGGTATGAAGAGGATGCAAGGGAAGAGTCAATGAAGGCAAGGGTAGAAGGAAGGGAACAACGTGGGAAGGAAAGTATATATGAGAGCAAGTAACGGTAGGAATGAGTGAAGAAAGTGACTGAGAAGGTTATGAAGAGGAAGAAGGGCGAGAGGAGGGTAAGAATGGAAGGAAAATGCCAAGGAAGGAGAAAATTAAAAGTGATGATCTATCAGAATACGGATCGATAAGACGAGAGTGAGGTTGACGGTGAGGGTAAAGGTGGTGTGATAAATGAGACAGGGGGCAATGAGGACAGGCGTGTTTGCGAGTTAATTAGATGACTCAGGTGGAAGGCAGAGAGCAAATGGACGTGCGAGGGTTAGAGATGAAAGCCTAGTTACGTTGCTGTTCCTTTTTCATCACTCGTTTTGCAGAACCACGACAAGGTAAATGTGTTTTATGTAACATCGTCTTTCGAATTTTGTTTTATTTTCCTGCCTCTCTACTCTTTGTTAATGATTGAGAAAAGTTACACGCGTATTATGATGTTATGTAGCTTCACCTTTCAAATTGAATCTCTGAAACTGAGCATCACGGAGGAGAGAAAGAAAAAAAAATGAGTTACTTGATAAAATGCTTCAAGCGGTGGCCGAGTGGTGAGCGTGCGGGCGTGGTGAGCACGTTGACCTACGTTCAAGTCTCACCAAAACACACTAATTTTTCAAGTCATCGCCGAGTGGTGGAAGGTTACACACATGCTGCCCAGATCTTCAATCAACCCTAGCTTCAGCGACTTCGTTCAAGAGGAGGATCAGGAGGCAGCTGGACCGAGGGAAAAAAATGCCTACCGGCGCTACAGGCAGCACCTAAAAAAAAAAAAATAATAATAATAATAATAAATAAATATATAAATAAATAAAAAAATAAATAAATAAAAAGGTACTCCTTTTGTTGCACTATTGAGCCAAGAGGATTGGACACTCACACATATAAACAAAAAACAAACAAACGTAGCAGAGTGGCGTTACATCCCGTTCCTGTGAGTTATGAATGAGCACGTTAGAAAAGAAAATCAAGGGCCAAAATATGACTAACCATTTCACGGCTTTCAAACCCACATTTGATAAAGCTTTCATAGAGGATGTGGTTATTTCCATTAGTAGATTTATGAACCTAGTGATAGTTTGACAAGGCTTTTGTACCATGAATGTGAAAAAACACTCATAAGAACCAAACTAATCTCCCTTGTGACCTTAGTAAATATTTCTTGGTAGAGCCGAAAACGTCTAAGAACACTGGACAAAGACGCGAGGGAAGCTGAGTCAGGTGATGCTTAAAAGTCAGTGGATGCTTGCGGATAAGAGAAAGTGGATACATTAGGGTGCATGAGGCTGGCAGTGGTGGGTGAGGGAGGACGGAGCGGGGCAACACAAGGCTACCATCTCAGAGACAGAGGGCCAGACAGAAAGACCGATAGGCACGGAGATAAATGATAAGTTGTGATTGACAGGAAGATACACACGGCCATAAACAATCAGGCCTTAATGGAGGGGGGGAGAGAGAGAGAGAGAGAGAGAGAGAGAGAGAGAGAGAGAGAGAGAGAGAGAGAGAGAGAGAGAGAGAGAGAGAGAGAGAGAGAGAGAGAGAGAGAGAGAGAGAGAGAGAGAGAGAGAGAGAGAGAGAGAGTATGGAAGGAGATAAGAGGAATACGAGGAGAGGACGAAAACCAGACAGATGGGTCGATAAACAGACAGACAGACAGACAGGTAAACAACGCCATATATACAAAGAGCCTCGGCCAGGTAAACAGGCAGCCCGCGGGTCGACGGATGGACACACACGTAAACTGGGAAGGGAAATTTTCAAACCACAAAGCTGCGAAATACATCTTTGTGACGGAATCTGTACATCTCGCCACACGCTGGGAGGCAGGCCAGGCGGAGGGTTAGGAAAGGTGAGGAGGTGGGGGAAGAGGGAGGGAAGGAGGAGAGAGGAAAGCGGGAAGAAGAGTGAGGCAAGCAAGGAGGCAGAAAGAGTAGAAGGAAGGAAAGAAAGTATGAGTCGAAGGATGAGGGAGAGCAAGACGGAAGGGAGATTTACATAGACTTGCATAAATATTAAGACCACATGACAGACCCTTTGGTCCAGACTAACTGGTCTGTCCTTAAACCTAGGGGAGAATTATATTAAATTGCCTGTCACCAAGACTTTGCATTCCTACTTTAGTAAATATTTGCATTTCTACTTTAGTAAATATCAAGTTGAAGGGAGTGTCGGTCGATCTCGTTTTTAACCGAGTCTATCGCGTTGCAGTGGACCAATGAAGGTGGGGGCTTATCCCATTCTCTCGCCACAACGCTGGTGAGGAAAAATTTTATGCAGTCTGAATTTATTTGTTTACATTTATGTTTGTTGCCATTATTATTCGTCCGAAAAGTGTCATCGATCATAAACAATTTGGATTCGTCCACATTCGTAAAACCAATTAGTATTTTGAAGCAGTCGATCAGTTTCCTCGGAGGCGGTGTTTCTCAAGAGAGAACATGCTAAGAGTTGAGAGCCTTTCTCAAGATCACCTCAGTCGCCGTACGTTGACCACCTAATTTAGCAATGTCCTTCGCGTGGGGGAAAGACCAAAACTGTGCCGCATATTCCAAGTGGGGTCGGACTATATAGGGCCGTATTACAAGTCGAATCCGAGAAGTTGCGGGTCCCGACAGAGGTCGGTTTAGGGGCCGTATTACAAGTTCAGTCCGAGAAATTTCGAGTCCCTACAGAGTTCGGAATAAATAACTCTGTAGGGACCCGAAACTTCTCGGATTTGACTTGTAATACGGCCCCTAAGCCGACCTCTGTAGGGACCCGAAACTTCTCGGATTCGACTTGTAATACGGCCTTAGGCTATCGTGTGGTGGAAGTGGAGAGAGGCAAAGCGCAGTAATGTGATATACATATAAATAGACAGACTGGCAAATAGAGTCGCAATACACAGGGAAGCGGTGGCCGAGAGGTCAGCGTGCTGGCGTGGTGAGCCTGTGGACCTATGTTTGAGTCCTGCAGAAACACGCTGATTTTCCAAAGCATCGCCGAGTGGCGGAAGTTTATCCACATGCTGCCCAGATTTTCACTCAAGCCTATCTTCAGCGACTCCGTTCAAGTGGAGCACCGGGGGGCAGCATGGGCCAAGCAAAGAGTCATTTGCCACGGCAGCCACTATAAATAAAATTCACCTGCGCCACTAACGGGCTCGAGCCATCCAAGAGGCCCCTCAAGAGTGCCTACCGGCGCTACAGGCAGCACCTAAAAAAAGAAAAGACGGTAACACACACACACACACACACACACACACACACACACACACACACACACACACACAGCCTCTCAAGGCGATCGTCTCATCCACTCGTCACACAGGTGAGGCAACCCGCCGCCTCACCTGTCCTAGCGGGTGACAGGCGGCGGGTGGCGTGTTTTTATCGCTTTAATTAACGTCGTGGAGGGCCGAGACCTTGGCGACGCAGGATTAACTTATACAGTGAAGTATGCAAGAGACACTTGACAATACTGAAAAAGTGAGAAAGTAAGCAGGGAAAGAAGGAGAGAGAAAGGCTGGAAGAAAAAAGGGAGGCAGGCAGGGAGGGTGTTGGGAAGATAAAATGGAAAGGGCAAGTCAAAGGAAAGAAGAAAATCAGGCAAAAGTAAAAGGGAGACGGAGGTAGACTGTGGGAGTGAGGGATGGATGGCTTGAGAGAGAGATAGACAAAAGTGTGACGAACAAACTTAAAGAAATCAGAGGAACATCACTCAAGAATGCACGCCTCCCATGTTCGCCTTCACGCCGCTAAACTGACTCGAAGCTGCCATGTGTTCTCAGAGATTTCACCAACGGGATAATTTTGTATTGTTTAGCATTGTCGCCTCAACAACCAGGGATGTGTGCTGGTATCGAGTCTGTGATCGAGAATTCTACACAAGCAAAGCTGAGAAAATTATGGCGACTTCAATGAAAAGAAGCGAGATAATATTTTTATACGAGAGAGAGAGAGAGAGAGAGAGAGAGAGAGAGAGAGAGAGAGAGAGAGAGAGAGAGAGAGAGAGAGAGAGAGAGAGAGAGAGAGAGAGAGAGAGAGAGAGAGAGAGAGAGAGAGAGAGAGAGAGAGAGAGAGAGAGAGAGAGAGAGAGAGAGAGAGAGAGAGAGAGAGAGAGAGAGAGAGAGAGAGAGAGAGAGAGAGAGAGAGAAGAGGTAGGGAGGGAAGAAGGGAGAGACAGACAGGAGTGACACTGAGATAAGGATTTTAGGGTACTTACTGATGGAGGGGAGGGAGGAGGGAGGGAGGGAGAGATGAAGGGAGGGAAGGAGGGAGGGAGGAGAAGGGAAGAGCATAGACATTATGGTGATGAAATATGGAGGGTATGAAGGCAGGCAGGTAAGGAGAGAGGAAAGAAGGGAAGGAAATAAGGGATGAAGGAAAGGAGAAAGAAAGAGAGAAAAAAAGAAAGAAAGAAAGAAAGAGAAAAAAGCAAGGGAGGAAGGATGAAATGTAGAAAAGAAGAAAGGATGATATGAAGGAAAGGGGCCAAGAAAGTAAGGAAGGAAGGAAGGAAGGAAGGAAGGGAGAGAGGGATAGAGGAAACAAAGAAAGGGTAGAAAGGAAGGGAGGAGGGAATATATTGTAGCGTGAACATAGGGGACTGAAGGAAGGGAGGAAGAACGGAATAACAGAAGGAAGGAATGAAGGAAGAAGGAATGAAAGAAAGGAACAAAGGAACAATGTCATAAAAGAACGTAAGAAAGAAAAAAAAGAGAACGAAGAAAGAAAAAAAGAAAAAGCTGGCAGGAAAGTAGGAAGGAAAGAAGTATGAAAAGAAAGAAAGTCAGGAAGAGAGGAAAGAAGACAGAGGCCAAGAGGAAGGGAGGCCTATGGAGAAACCGTAGCTAGGCATGGAGGCAGGAGAGGCAGGAGGGAGGGAGGGAGGAAGGGAGGACAACCAGAGCGTAGAGATGGGCACGGGTGATAAGTGCAAGGGAGGGAGGGTCTAATAAAAGAGCATCGCACGGATAATAAAACACAGATTAAAAAAGGTAGAAAGGCCATAAAGGAGAAAGACAACAGGCGCCAGAAAGTCCCATAAACACACACACACACACACACACACCACACACAGACATACACACGTACACAAACACACACATTAAGGAGAGAAAGAAGGAGAGGGAGGAATGTATTATGGATGGAGGAAAGAAAGGAAGGAAGAAAGGAAGGATGAAAAGGAGGGAGGGTTAAAAGGAAGGAAGGAAGAAAGGAAGGATGGATGAAAAGGAAGGAGGGTTAAAAGAAAGGAAGGAAGGATGAAAATGAAGGAGGGTTAAAAGAAAGGAAGGAAGAAAGGAAGGAAGGATGAAAATGAAGGAGGGTTAAAAGGAAGGAAGGAAGGATGAAAATGAAGGAGGGTTAAAAGGAAGGAAGTTAGAAAAAAGAAAGTACTTGATATTTTTCCTACTTTTCATTTTAACTTCCCACACGATTTTTCTTTTGTTTTTCTTCTCTTTATTTCCCTGTATATATAAATGAACGATGAACCGCACACACACACACACACACACACACACACACACACACACACACACACAAATACAGGAAGAGCATCGTGTCTGAATAATCGAAGGAAGAAAAAACAAACACACATCGGCGCGGCGCAACAATCAAAACACGGCGCCGCAGATCGTTCATAAATTGCGCCTCGCCATCCGCTGACGCCCCTAAGTGAATAATTACAAGCCATTGCCGTTCATCATCCAGCGGGAAGAAGAAACATTTAAAGAGCGTAAATAACAGAGGAGGAGGAGGAGGTGATGCAGGTGGAGGAGGAGGTGATGCAGGTGGAGGAGGAGGTGGAGGAGTAAGAGGAGGTGGAGGAGGTGGAGCAAAAAGATAAAAGATAATGCAGAGAGGAGGAGGATTAGAAGAAGAAAAGAAGAAGGAGAAGAGGAAGAGGATGAAGAAGAAGAGGAAGAGCAAGAAGAAGAAGAGGAAAAAGAAGAAGAAGAAGTAGAAGAAGAAGAAGAAGAAGAAGAGGAAGAGCAAGAAGAAGAAGAGGAAGAGCAAGAAGAAGAAGAAGAAGAATATATATGCGAGATTGACATTACTGAAAAAGATTTTAGAGGCGAGAATGTTCTCATATTGCCTATATTTATACTATCTCAACATTTGTGTGTGTCTGTGTGTGTGTGTGTGTGTGTGTGTGTGTGTGTGTGTGTGTGTGTGTGTGTGTGTGTGCGCTTTAAACCATAATGGGCACATGTAGAAACTAGTTCACACACACACACACACACACACACACACACACACACCATTAACAAGAAAATCACACAATCAATCAACCTTCTTTCTCGTCTCCATCCAACCTTTTTTCTCCTCCGTTTCTTCCTAACTCTTCTTAACATCGCTTCTTTAATTTTCTTCCTCGTGATCAAAACAAACACGAAAGAAAACAAGTTATTCTTCACCTCCTGTCCCTCTCACACTTCTCCTGTCTTTCTATCTGTCTCCCTTTCTTTTAACTTACATTCTCTCTCTCTCTCTCTCTCTCTCTCTCTCTCTCTCTCTCTCTGTCCTCTTTTTTTCCTCTCTGCCTCGCTTTTCTGTCTCTCTATCCACCTCTTTCTCCCTTAACCTTCTACTTTTTTTTTCTTTCCGCCATTCTTTACCGTCTCAATATCCACCTGTCTCAACCCTACCTTTAACCTGTCTCCTCCTCCTCCTCCTCCTCCTTCTTCTATCCACCTTCCTCCTCTGGGTGACTGTTCGCCCACCACTGTTAAACGTCCTACTTGGCAGCCACCCAGTTGGAAGGAGGAGGAGGAAGGTGAGCAGAGGAATGAGGAGGAGGAGGAGGTAGTGGCTGCGGTGGAGAAAGAGGAGAAGCAGGAGGAGGAAAAAGAGGAGGTAGTGATGGTGGAAGAGGAGGAGGAATGAGGAAGGTAGAAGGTGGCGATGGTGATGGGGAAAGAGGAGGAGGAGGTGGCGAAGGAGGAGGAGGAGGAGGAGGAGGAGAGGAAGGAGGAGGAGGAGGAACACAAAAGAAGAACAAACAACAGCAGAGCTGATGTTCCTTACGAGGCTGTTTGTGACAAGCTACACTAACTATCTAATCAAAGGTGGAAGATGAAGGACAGCAAAGACGAAGGCTCCCCTCCCCCCCCCATCCCTCCAGCCAAAGCTGGCAGGAAAGGAAAAAGAACCATGCAGCATGGGAAATCTGCATGGAAATTATGTAGGAAAGAGGAAAGAACTACCATTACTGCTACCACTAACCGGGCGATAAAAGCGGACAAGGACACCAATATTCGAAAGAACTTAATGTTATTACGACAATGAGTAATATCTTAGTTACCGGTTGGATTCAAAACACTTGTCTAATGTATTCTTGAAGGCCGTAACTGTTGTACTATCAACGACATCACAAGGTAGAGAGTTCCAAACATTAACGACTCGATTGAAGAAGTGTTTGGCCTCGTGCGACGAGAATCTTTTACCACTTATCTTGATATTGTTATTTCTTCTAGTTCTATTTGGTCGATCAAATCGAGGAAGATCGAGGAGGAGGAGGAGGAGGAGGAGAAGAAGGAGAAGAAGGAGGTGATGGTGATAGTGCAGGAAGAGAAAGAATGAGGAAGAAGGGAGGAAGGATTCTGTTGTGTAATAAAGGCATGCATGGTGTGTGTGTGTGTGTGTGTGTGTGTGTGTGTGTGTGTGTGTGTGTGTGTGTGTGTGTGTGTGTATAATTCACCACGGCCTGATCACGTGTTGGACTCGTAATCGCCAGCAGGTACCCTCCCGACATAAGCAAGTGCTCTTTATCGTCGATTTATGGGTACTGCCTGGACCTCACACACCACACACACCATCCACCTTGCTCATAGAGGGACAGTAACCACTCATAGACAACGGAAAGAATCCGGCCTGAGCGGGCTCGAACCGCCGCACTGTCAGACCGTGAAGCCTGGCAGCGCAACGCTCTAACCAGTTATACCACGAAGTGGCGTGTGTGTGTGTGTGTGTGTGTGTGTGTGTGTGAGAGAGAGAGAGAGAGAGAGAGAGAGAGAGAGAGAGAATACGCGTGCAAAACAAACGAACATTTATAGTTTTTATTTTATTTTTTATTACTGACGTTGATACGGTGCGAGTGACCTCAAGGAATGAATGAAGGACACACGCAGCGACATTCTCTCTCTCTCTCTCTCTCTCTCTCTCTCTCTCTCTCTCTCTCCCGGCCGCCCCTCACCTCTCATTATCGCCGCTTTGCACCTGTTACGCCTGTCACCTGCCCTTGATTAGACACGCGCACTGACGTGAAGGGCGGGAGGGAAGGAAGGAGGAAGGGAGGGAGGGAAAGAGGGTGAGGGAGGGAGGGACGGAGGGAAGTGAGGGAAAGAGAAAGAATGTTAGTAGAGGGGGATACAAATCAGGAGAACGGAAAGGAAGGAGATAGAGTGAAAGGGAAGGAGAGAGGAAAGGGGAGAGAGGGAGGAGCAGGAAAGAAAGAGAAGTGGTAAAGAGACAATGAGAAAAAGAAGAGGAAAATGGAAAGGAGAGAGAAGGGGAGGAAGGGAAGGAAAGAGGAAAAAGGAGGGACAAGGACGGAGGGAGGAGAGTGAAGGAGAAAGAAGGGTGGAAGAGAGGGAGAAAAAAGGACGAAAGAAAAAGAGAGAGGACGGGACGGAGAAAGATGAAGAGAAGGGAAGCAGAGAGAGAGAGAGAGAGAGAGAGAGAGAGAGAGAGAGAGAGGGAGGTTGGGGTGCGAGAGTGACAGGCATGACGCAAGAACCAATCATTATTTTCTGGCCTCGTGTGTTTGTTTTCCTTCCCTTCCTTGTTTGCCGTTCCCTGATGTTGTTTTCTGCCATTGTGTTACTTGGATTAATTATTAGCGTTTTATTTTTTTTTCATTTTGTTGTAGTATTACTTTTATTTCTATCTTCTATGTACTGGTCTTTTTTTTCTTCGCCTTGCCATCATTTTTGTTTTACTCGTCTTTTTTTATCCACTTATTCATCAACCTCGTTTTACAAAGCCTCGGTTTCGTACTATTTCTTTGCTTTTCTTGTCACTATTATTTTTACTTCTGTTTTGTATGTAGATATGGGAGGCGGTGGCTAAGTGATTAGCGTGACGGAGCCGCGTCTAGGACGACGTGGGTACGTGCCCCGCCCCGTGCCACAAGCAGGGGGTTTTCAGTCACCGCCGAGTGGCCTAAGACTACCCACATGCTCTCAAAAAGGCCACCCATCAACCCGGACTCTAGATTCTCTCTCTAAAAGAGAGGGTTATTGATGAGCTCTGGGGGGCAGCATGAACCAACAAGATGGCGCAACTATACGTAAACACTTGCCTGCGCCACAATGGGCTGGGGCCGACCACCAAGTCCCACCAAGAAAGTCTACCGATGCCATAAGCAGAAACGTAGAAAAAAATGTCGTTTCAGCCTTGTCTCGGCTTTTCCTCGTTCTTCTTTTCGAAGTTCATCTTAAAATCGTTACCGTTCGTCTTTTTTTTCCATTTTCAAAGTCCATCTTAAATTCACTCATATCATTATTTTTCTCATTTTTTAAAGTTATCTCAATATTATTCACATCCATTTTTTGCTCATTAGTCTAAGTCTATCTTAAAATCAGTGACCATTTCTTTATTTTTTGGAAGTTTATCTTAATACTATTTACATTCCTTTATTAGATTTGTCGAAGCGCATCTTACAATCACTTCATCTATTTTCTTTCTCTCTTATCATTTGTCATGAATCATTGGGTTCCTTTGCGTTGACAGAGTCCTAGTTTCCACCAATAATAACAAGCTGCAATATTCAGTCAAGACAATTATATTTTTTTAATAATTTTAGTGGTTGTTACTACATGTCAAGGACTAAGATCAGCTTTCCTTTGTTTTACCCGTCACTGTTTTCACTTGTCTTGTCAACAAAATGGGTAAGGCAAACTCATTTCTTGATTTGTCTTACGTCTGATGTGTTAAACATCGTACAGTCGTTATCAACAGTTATGTGGCTGATTTGTCACTCTTCACACGTTTTCAAGGCGTGGTACGTTTGTTTTGTTGATTTTTTCATACCACTTTTTACAACTGAGTTTGTAATATATGTCGACCTAACTTTGAAAATCCAACACTTCTAACCAACTTCGTCCCAAAAATGGAATAAAAAAGCCAAACTAATCACGTAGCCGTTGATAAATACTAATACGAAGCTTAAAACAATTGGCTTTTGTCACGCAAGAGTCCCTTCCATTAACCACTACCACTTCCTGCACCTCTTTGTTAATTTCCTCTGGTCCTATATTGTCTTTTCTACAGCTTAAAGTTTTGCCTTTTTTTTTAGCTTATGTCGTCTACTGTTTGTTCGATATTCCCTACAGCCTCATTTTTTTCCTTTTCTTTCTTCCTATTTTAGCTCATATTTCTTGTTTCCTCACACTCCACCTTTCGCTTTTCTTGCGAACACTTAATTTTCTTGCAAAGTTTTGTTGGTTCAGTTTCATTTTTCTCATTGCAGTCTTTCAGTTCCTTACACCTTGTTTTCTTAGCGCCACCTCTCTCCGCTTTTTCATGTAATGTTTGTTCAATTTTTGTCTTCTCTAATTTTTCGTTCATATTTCGAGGGTCGTTTCAAAACAATTCACACGTAACCAAGTTATTCTCTCTCTCTCTCTCTCTCTCTCTCTCTCTCTCTCTCTCTCTCTCTCAACGTCATGTATTAACGCCTGTTCTCTCTCCCCTATCGCGGTCCTGTTGCAAAAATTAGTCTGCTCAGTCTTTTTGTTGTTGTTGTTGTTGTTGTTGTTGTTGTTGTTGTTGTTGCTGCTAAAAAAAAAAAAAGTAGTAGTAGTAGTAGTAGTAGTAGTAATAGTAGTAGTGGTAGTAGTAGAAGTAGTAGTAGTGATAGTAGTAGTAGTATATAGTAGTAGTAGTAGTAGTAGTAGTAGTAGTAGTAAGTAATACGAAGTCTGTGGTGACTGTAAAACCAGAGGCATACGATCGGGCCAAAACAGCATTCCAGGGCAGTAACGTGAAACTGTCAGTGACTGGCGAAAGACACCTCGGGGCAGCCATTGGAACAGCTGAATACAGAACCGAGTATGTGAAAACAGCTGTAAAGCGCTGGGAGTCCGAACTGCAGAGCCTGAGCGAGATCGCCAAAACAGAACCGCAGGCAGCCTACGCAGCATTTACGTACGGTGTCAAGCATAAATGGAACTACCTCATGAGGACAGTTCCTGATGTTGCTCCGTTACTAAAACCTCTGGAAGATGCTATCAGAAACACCTTCATTCCGGCGATAGCAAATGGGAGATGTCCCAGTGACCAGGAGAGAAGATTGCTGGAGTTGCCGCCAAGAATGGGTGGGCTCGGCATCACCAACCCGCAAAATCTGGCTGAGTCTGAATTCGGGAACTCAATCCGAATCACAGCCTCCTTGACCGGATATATTACCAATCATAATGAAAGGGGAGAAGACAACCCTCAAGATATTAGGTCACTAATGAAAGAAATCTCCATAAACAGAGAAGAAAAACAGAGAGACACTCTGAGTGACCTAATGAGAGAACTCCCAGAAGACACAAGGAGGAGGACAGATATTGCACAGGAAATGGGCGCTTCAAACTGGCTAACCACACTACCTATCAGGGCAAAAGGCTTCAACTTAAACAAAAGAGAATTCACTGATGCCCTTGCCCTCAGGTATGGCTGGCCAGTGGATGGGCTCCCAAACATGTGTAACTGTGGCTCACCCTTCAACTAAAATCATGCCATGACATGCAAGAGAGGAGGTTTCGTCTGCATGAGACATGATGAAGTAAGAGACGTAACAGCTCAGATGCTGAAAGAAGTCTGCCACGACGTGACTATGGAACCCATGCTGCTCCCTCTGCAAGGCGAACACCTCGCCAGACGCACTGCTTATGTTTCGAACGAAGCACGAGTGGATGTTAGCGCCAGAGGGTTTTGGAATCGTGGACAAAGGGCATATTTTGACATAAGGATCTTTGATCCCATGGCCCATTGCCACAGAGACCTGACCCTTGATGCAGCCCACAGAAGAAACGAACAAGAGAAGAACAGAGCATATGAAGAAAGAATACAGAATGTGGACCAGGGCTCCTTCACCCCGGTAGTATTCACGACGGCAGGAGGGATGGGACCAAGGGCGCAGAGCTTCTACGCAAGACTCGCCGAAACACTGGGGGATAAGAAACAGCAGCCAAGAAGCAGTGTGGTCGCCTGGATGAGATGCAGGCTGTCCTTCTCCCTCCTGAGGTCAGCCTTGGTCTGCCTGAGAGGAACCAGGTCACCTGCACCCAAAACCACCCGCATTGCCGACCTGGACTTTGAGGCGACGGTGGTTGATAGTCGTATCAACCACAAGCTCTGTTAGCTTAAAAGTAATGTTTAGTAAGGTTCGTAATATTAAATAAAGATGGTTGTCGGCCACAGTCACTGGCGGGGTGGGGACACTGAATTGCTTTGTGAAAGGATATGAGAGAATATACCGCTCACAACGCAACTCTAAAAGATGGAGGCCCGTAAAAAAAAAAAGAAAAAAAAAGTAATACCAGTAGTAGTAGTAGTAGTAGTAGTAGTAGTAGTAGTAGTAGTAGTAGTAGCAATACCACGATTATAGTAATAGTAACAGTAGTCTAGCAGCAGTATATGTCGCCTCATCTTCACTAAGCGCTTCGTCACCTCCCTCCGTCCCCTCCTTCAGTGAGTGCCCCGGGCCTTCTCGTAACCTGTCTGAAGCAGGTCCAGTACGTGCCGCCGCTCCGCCAAACTAACGCCCATCAACACGACTCCGCCCATTGATAAGCCTCCGGTGCCGCGGGGCCTCGGTTGGGGGGGAAATCAGTCCACTTTAGGGTCCGGGAGTGGGGAAGAATGCAGCTTTTTAACGAGCCTCAGTATCGTCTGTTTGTTTTTCTTTCGGTCGTTTGCATAAGTTTTGTGGTATTTGCATTTCTTTTCCTTTCTCAGAGTCGATTGATTTCCGTTTTGCGTGGTAGATGTTTCCTCTGGGGTCTGTCTTTATTTATATCATAGTAAGGAGATAATTCGCCTTTTCTACGGGACTCGGCATCTTTTTATTCAGCCGTTTGCATAAGTTTCGTGGTATTTGCATTTATATTAATTTCTTAAAGGCTCAATTAATTTACAGCTTTCCGTAGTGTGTGTTTTCTCTTGGTGTCTATTTCAAAACATTATAGGAAGGAAAGAGTTCGCCTTTTCTACGGGACTCAGCATCGTTTTCTTTCGGTCGTTCGCATAAATTTCGTGGTATTTGCATTTATATTAATTTCTTAGAGGCTCAATTAATTTACAGCTTTCTGTGGTGTTTTTTTTTTCCTTGGTGTCTATTTTATAACATTATAGGAAGGAAAGCGATCGGCTTTTCTACGGGACTCAGCATCTTTTCTTCAGTCGTTTCCATAAGTTTCGTGGTATTTGCATTTATATTAATTTCTTAAAGGTTCAATTAATTTATAGCTTTCCGTGGTGTGTGTGTTTTCTCTTGGTGTCTATTTCACAACTTTATAGGAAGGAAAGAGTTCGCCTTTTCTACGAAATTCAGCATCGTTTTCTTTCGGTCGTTCGCATAAGTTTCGTGGTATTTGCATTTCTTATCCTTTCTCAGAGTCGATTAATTACCGTTTACCGTGTTTTTTTTTAAGGGTTCTGTTATCTATACATTACAATAAAGAAATAACTCCCTGCTTTCTTTCTGTCCTTTACAATTGTTTTATAGTAGTTTTGCTCTATCGGTCCATTCCTCTGCCTCCGTTTCAAATTCGATTAACTTTTTTTCCCTTAGTTCAGATTTTTCCACTGTGGGTTTGTGTCCTGCAACGTGTACCAGACGGGAAGAAATTAGATGTTTTTCCCTTAGTTCAGATTATTCCACTGTGGGTTTGTGTCCTGCAACGTGTACCAGACGGGAAGAAATTCCTCTCAGCATCCTCATTGTTTTAGCCGCTTATTTATTTACTAATTTATCTTTTTTCTCCTTCGTTGTCTTCGCAGTCCTCTGCCTTAGTCTCTGAAGTTCCAAAGTTTGTTTCGCTGTAGTTAGCAATTTAGGAACTTCATTGCATTACTAATTTTTCGTTCATTGTCTTTGATTCTTTCAATTGCTCTTTCCTTGATTATTGTCCCCTCTAAGGATGTATGTAAGGAAGGTATCAGGACACCTCTTCTCACGTAATTGACTTTTTTTTTTTACAACAAAGGAGACAGCTCAAGGGCACAAAAAAAAGAAAACAATAATAAAAAAAGCCCGCTACTCGCTGCTCACAAAAAAGAATCAAAAGAGGTGGCCGAAAGAAAGGTCAATTTCGGGAGGAGAGGTGTCCTGATACCCTCCTTTTGAAAGAGTTCAAGTCGTAGGCAGGAGGAAATACAGATGAAGGAAGATTGTTCCAGAGTTTACCAGCGTGAGGGATGAAAGAGTGAAGATGTTGGTTAACTCTTGCATAAGGGGTTTGGACAGTATAGGGGTGAGCATGAGTAGAAAGTCGTGTGCAGCGGGGCCGCGGGAGGGGGGGAGGCATGCAGTTAGCAAGTTCAGAAGAGCAGTCAGCGTGGAAATATCGATAGAAGATAGAAAGAGAGGCAACATCGCGGCGGAATTTAAGAGGTAGAAGACTATCAGTAGGAGGAAGAGAGCTGATGAGACGAAGAGCCTTAGACTTCGCTCTGTCCAGAAGAGCTGTGTGAGTGGAGCCTCCCCATACGTGAGATGCATACTCCATACGAGGGCGGACAAGGCCCCTGTATATGGATAGCAACTGCGCGGGGGAGAAGAACTGGCGGAGACGATACAGAACGCCCAACCTCGAGGAAGCTGATTTTGCAAGAGAGGAGATATGAAGTTTCCAGTTGAGATTTTGAGTTAAGGATAGACCGAGGATGTTTAGTGTTGAAGACGGTGACAACTGAGTGTTGTCGAAGAATAGGGGATAGGTGTTTGGAAGATTGTGTCGAGTTGATAGGTGGAGAAATTGAGTTTTTGATGCATTAAAGGACACAAGGTTCCTTCTGCCCCAATCGGAAATGATAGCAAGGTCTGAGGTTAAGCGTTCTGCAGCCTCCAGTCTGGAGTCGTGTACTTCCTGTTGAGAGGGTCTTCTATTGAAAGAAGTTGAATCATGCAGAGTGGAGTCGTCGCTGTATGAGTGGACAGGACAGTTTGTTATGGAAAGAAGATCATTGATGAATAACAGGAAGAGAGTGGGTGATAGGACAGAGCCCTGTGGAACGCCACTGTTGATAGGTTTAGGGGAAGAGCAGTGACCGTCTACCACCGCAGAGATAGAACGGCCGGAAAGGAAACTGGAGATAAAGGAACAGAGAGAGGGATAGCATCCGAAAGAGGGCAGTTTAGAAAGCAAAGACTGGTGCCAGACTCTATCGAAGGCTTTCGATATGTCTAGCGCAACAGAGAAAGTTTCACCGGAACGGCTAAGAGAGGATGACCAAGAGTCAGTTAAGAGAGCAAGAAGATCGCCAGTAGAACGCCCCTTGCGGAATCCATACTGGCGATCAGATAGAAGGTTAGAAGTGGAAAGGTGCGTTTGAATCTTCCGGTTAAGGATTGACTCAAAAGCTTTAGATAGACAGGAGAGTAAAGCTATAGGGCGGTAGTTTGAGGGATTGGAACGGTCACCCTTCTTAGGCACAGGCTGTACAAAGGCATACTTCCAGCAGGAAGGAAAGATAGATGTTGATAGGCAGAGACGAAAGAGTTTGACCAGGCAGGGTGTCAGCACAGAAGCACAGTTTTTAAGGACAATAGGAGGCACTCCATCAGGTCCATAAGCCTTCTGAGAGTTGAGGCCAGAGAAGGCATAGAAAACATCATTTGGAAGAATCTTAATAACAGGCATAAAGGAGTCAGAGGGGGGATGAGTAGGAGGAATATGCCCATAATCGTCCAGGGTGGAGTTTTTACAGAAAGTCTGAGCGAAGAGTTCAGCTTTAGAGACAGATGAGACGGCAGTGCTGCCGTCAGGGTTAAGGAGAGGAGGGAAAGAGGAAGAAGTGAAATTGGAGGAGATATTTTTGGCTAAATGCCAGAAGTCACGGGAAGAATTAGAAGAAGCAAGGTGTTGACATTTTCTATTAATGAAAGAAGTTTTGGTAAGTCGGAGAATAGATTTGGCACGATTCCGGGCTGAAATGTAAAGATCAAAGTTAGCGGGAGTTCGAAGGCTCTTTCGGCCACCTCTTCGGATTCTTCACAGGAGCAGCGAGTAGCGGGCTTTTTTTTATTGTTGTTTCCTTTTTTTGTGCCCTTGTGCTGTCTCTTTTGCTGTAAAAAAAAAATCTTGTACAGTTCAGAAGGTGGAAAGATTTTTTTTTCCCTTGCGGATCTCAACATCGCCTTACAAAGGGGTTCACTATCTTCCCATTCCTTCATAGAATTCTCAGTAGTTAACAATTCAATGAGTTTCGTAGTCATTAGCAATTTCTTGAGTTTCGTCAAAGATGCAGTTACACAAGTTTCGTTCTCTTCGTATTCGTCTTCCTTTGCATTCAGTTCCTTTACGATTAATTCTTCTTCTCCTGCTTAGAGTCTACTTTGGGGGTGTATTGTCCTCTTGCGGGGCTGGTTTTTGTGTGGCCGTGCTGGTTATGGCGATGGTGGTAGCGGTGGTGGTGGTGGTGGAGGTGGTGGTGGTGGTAGTGTTGTTGTTGTTGTTGTTGTGGTGGTGGTGGTAGGAGTGTTGTTGTTGTGGTGGTGGTGGTAGTAGGGTCGCCTGTGTCATTCCTCACTCTCTCTCTCTCTCTCTCTCACACACACACACACACACACACACACACACGCTGGCGGCCTCGGCGTTGAGCCTCAGTATCGCAATAGCAAGGAGATGATGGGGCTCTGACATATTTACAACCTGTCAGTGTGACGGCTATGTCTCTGTGTGTGTGTGTGTGTGTGTGTGTGTGTGTGTGTCCCTCTTTATAGCCACCTACCTATTCTCCTCCACTGCTCCCTTTCCCCCTTCTCTTCTTCCTCCTACCTCTATTTCTCCTCATCTTCCTCTTCCTCATTCTACCTCTATTATTTCTCTTCACCTTTCTCTTTCTCTGTGTCCTCCTCTTCCTTCTACTTCTCATCTTCCCTTCTCCTTCTCCTCTCCTTCCTAGTCCTTCTCGTCAATCTCCTCCCCCTCCTCCTCCTAATACCATCCTACTACCCACAATTTAGTTACACAGACACACACCGCATTGCACCTCCTCCCCTCTCTTCTCCTCCTGCCTCAATCCTCTCCCGCTACCCCTCCCTTCCATCCCTTCCCTTCCTCCCATCGTCATCGCTCACTACGGCCCTCATCCTAACCAACCTCTCCCTCCCTCCCTACCCCCATCGTCCCCTCAAGCACAGCACCTGCACGTGGCTCTCATAACTCAATCTGGCCCATGAATCACACGAGTAGACCGCACGAGGGAATTCTGGGTAAAGGCTGAATTAGGACCCGACCGACGGTATCCAGGGCAGGGCAGGGGGCATGAAGGAAGACGTGTGCTTGAGCTGCTGAGGCGGGGCTGTCCTCGGTGTATACATAACCAGGGCCTCCAGTGCGTGGCTTCTGAGGAACTGCATGTGTGGCTTGGTGAGATAGATGGCGCTGCTGGGAACTGTCGCCTGGATTGAGTTGTTAATACGTGGAGTAATGTGCTTTGGGTAACTTGATATGTAACCGTTCGAGAAGGTTCTGAAGGATTGTTGATACTGCTAAATTACTTCGTGTGTGAGCTTGTGAGATAGATGACGCTACTGGGAACTGTCGCTAGAATAGAGCTGCTGATAGGTGGTGTTATGTGCTTTTGGTAAATTGATCTGTAACTGTTATGGTGGGTTTTGAAGGATTGCTGATGCTGATATATGGCTTCATGTGTGAGTTTATGAGATAGATGGCGCTGCTGGGAACTGTCGCTTGAATAGACTTAACGATAAAAGGAACAATGCGCTTTTGGTAAATTAATATATAACTGTTTAAGAGGATTTTGAAGGACTGTTGACGCTAAATTACTTCGTGTGTAAGCTTGTGAGATCGATGACGCTGCTGGGAACTGTCGCCTCAATAGAGTTGTTAATAGGTGGAGTAATATGCTTTTGGTAATTTGATATGCAACTGTTCGAGAGGGTTCTGAAAGGTTGTTGATGCTTCTGAAATCAATAGCTTCATGTGTGGGATTGTGAAATGGGTGAAGCTACCGGGAACTGTCGCTAACGTAAGGGTTGTTGATAGACGAAGTAATGTGCTTTTGGTAATTTGATATGTAACCGTTCGAAAGGATTCTGAAGGATTGTTGATGCTGGTAACTTTGACAACTTCCTGTGTGGGTTTGTGAGAGAGATGGCGCTACCGGGAACTGTCGCTTGAATAGAGTTCCTGATAAATGGAATAATGCGCTTTTAGTAAATTGATATGTAACTGTTTAAGAGGATTTTGAAGGATTGTTGATGCCGCTGAATTACTTCGTGTGTGAGCTTGTGAGATCGATGACGCTTCTGGGAACTGTCGCTAGCGTAAGGATTGTTGATAGACGGAGTAATGTGCTTTGGGTAAATTGATATGCAACTGTTATGGTGGGTTTTGAAGGATTGTTGATGCTTCTAAAATTGATAGCTTCGTGTGTGGGTTTATGAGATAGATGATGCTACTTTTAACTGTCGCATACGTGGAAGTTGTTGATAGTCGAAAAAAAAATGTCCTTCTGTATAGTGATATGCAACCGTTATGGCGGGTTTTGATGGATTGTTGATGCTTCTAAAATTGATGGCTTCGTGTGCGGGTTTGTGAGATAGATGGCGCCGCTGAGAATTGTCGCTTAAGTTGGAATTGTTAATGGTTAATAGTAATGCTTTTGGTAAGATGAGATGTAACTGTTATGGTGGGTTCTGAAAGAGTGCTAACGCCTCCAAATCACTTGGCCTCCAAATTACTCCAAAATACTTCAGCCAAATGACGCTACTTCGATCTGTCACTTGGGTATAGAAGTTGTTAACAGGCTCAATAAAGAGCTTTTGGTACGAAGATTACGTAACTGCTCTAGTGGTGCGATGCTCTTCAAGAGAATTTCATGCGTGGGATGTATATGAATAGAAAGATTATGCTACTGGAAACTGTCTCTTACGCAGAAGTTATTAATACTCTGAATAATGTGCTTCTGGTGTAAGTACGTAACTCTCATGATGGACTCTGATTTATTGTTCCTGCTTTTGTCGAATTTCATGTTTAGATACTTTTAGTTAATTAACGGTGCTGGAAACTATCACCTAAGAGGATGTTGTTGTTGCAAAGGCAAATACTGTGTTTTTAGGCTCTAGGTAAATGAAATTGTGGTAAGGGACTGTGGAGTATTGTTGCTGCCTCTGGGGAGCTTCATGTGCGGGTTTATGAGACAGATGGCGCTGCTGGGAATTGTCGCTTACGTAGTTGTTGAAAACAGACCGAATAGTGTGGTTATGGTATGAATGTCTGTAGCTGTTTTGTGTGTTTCTTAAGGACTGCTGACGGTTCTTGATTCATGTGTGAGTTTATGAGACAGATGGCGCTGCTGGGAACTGTCGCTTACGTAGTAGTTGAAAATAGACCGAATAGTGTGGTTATGGTATAAATGTCTGTAGCTGTTTTGTGTGTTTCTTAAGGACTGCTGACGGTTCTGGATTCATGTGTGAATTTATGAGACAGATGGCGCCGCTGGGAACTGTCGCTTGTGTTGAGTTGTTAACAGAATGAATAATGTGCTTTTGTTATGTAGGTATTCAACTATTTTGGTGTTTTTTGAAGCCCTGTGTTACTTCTAAAGAATTAAAGTCCTGAGGTTTGAAAAAAAAATAGCGTAGAGAACTATCACTAACGTACGTAAATAGCCAGAACAACATGCTCTGTATGGTATATAGGTAAATAGTTATGAAGGTGGATTCTGAAGTACGTATTGTTTATAACGAATTCAATGCTTGGCGGGGGGGGGGGGGTCGATAAATAGCGCTACTGGGAACTGTCACTTATGTACGATCTGCTAGTAGACTTTTTTTTTTTTTTTTTTCACAGCAGAGGAGACAGCTCAAGGGCACAAAAAAAAGAAACAATAATGAAAAAAAAAAAAGCCCGCTATTGTGTTATGTACGGTATGCAAGTATACAGTTATGATGATAGATTCCGAAGTATTGCTTATAGAGAATTCAATGCGTGAGGTTTGGAGGAATTAACATACTCAGAACTGTCACTTACGTCGGACCTGCTAATACACTAAGTAATGAGCTATGTATGATATGTTGGAGTATAATAACGATGGCGGATTCTCAAGTATTGCTTATAAAGAATTCAAAGCGAGGGGGTTCGATAAATGGCGCTACTGGGAACTGTCACTCGCGTAGTTGTGGTTGGCAGGAAGACTAACGAGCTCTTGGTATGCAGGTATGCGGGTGCTGTACTGGCGGGAGGCTGCTTCGGGTGGACGGCATTTATCGGGGTCAAGAGGGAGATGACGCGACTGGGAACTGTTATTCGTAAGGGGAATGGTTAAGCGATCCAAATAATGTGCTTCTGGTATTTATTCATGCAACGGCTGTGCTTGTTAGTTAGGTGATGCTAATGTGATGATCCTTCTGAGAAATGTCATTGAACTGTTTTTTGTAGTAGAAATACTGTTAAGCGATCCAAACAATGTGCTTCTGGTATTTAAGTATGCAACGGCTGTGCTCGTTACGTAGGAGTTGTTAATGTGCTACTGCTTTTGAGAAACTTTATTTATGTTGGTTTATAAGATGATGACGTAACTGAGAACTTCTTCGTAGGAATATTGTAAACCGATGAAAACAATGTGCTTCTGGTAAATAAGCATGCAGCTGTTGTACTCGTTACGTGGGAGTTGCTAATGTGCTTTACTTCACAGGAACTTCATTTATGTGAGCTTATAAGAAGACGCAACAGGG
This sequence comes from Eriocheir sinensis, assembly GCF_024679095.1. Lineage (NCBI taxonomy): Eukaryota > Metazoa > Arthropoda > Malacostraca > Decapoda > Varunidae > Eriocheir > Eriocheir sinensis. The sequence goes on along the minus strand of NC_066522.1, from coordinate 4,141,378 downwards.
AACTACATTTTTTTACAGTAAAGGAAGCAGCTACAGGACAGAATAAAATAAACCAAAACATCCCTCTAAGCGCTACTCCTATCACAGAGAACAGACCTTAAGATTGGTCACTTTCAGATGCAGAGGTATTTTTGAAGTAGAAGTATTGTTAACTGATGAAAACAACGTATTGCCGATATATAGGCTGGTATTACAAGACACTTTGCCTTCTCACATCAGCTATATCTAAAGGTCAAAGGGGGGATCAGTCAGGTTCTAATGAGTCCTTTTTTATGCTCAGGGTACATAGGAAGGATGAAACTACCACCAGGGTCATAAAATTACCCCTGGAAATGCCCAAAACTCATACGAAAGCCTTGACAAATATGTGTGTACTTGGGCGGCAAAATGTCTCATAATACGACCCATAGTATACAACGGCTGTGCTTGTAAGACCGATATTATCAAACATTTCGGGGCACACACACACATTTGAGAAGACTTTCGTATACAAGTTGTGAGTACTTCGATGGGTATAGTTTTATGAGCCTAGTGATAGTTTGACAAGGTTTTTTTTACAGTAAAGGAAACTGCTCAAATGGAAAAAAATGAAAACTAATGAAAAAAAGCCCGCAACCATAAATTTTTACAGTAAAGGAAACAGCGTAAGGGAAAAAAATGAAAACTAATGAAAAAAAGCCCGCAACCATGAATTTTTACAGTAAAGGAAACAGCTCAAGGGAAAAAAATGAAAACAATAATGAAAAAAAGCCCGCAACCATAGATTTTTATAGTAAAGAAAATAGCTCAAGGGGAAAAAATGAAAACAATAATAAAAAAAAGCCCGCAACCGTAGATTTTTACAGTAAAGGAAACAGCTCAAGGGAAAAAAATGAAAACAATAATGAAAAAAATCCCGCAACCATGAATTTTTACAGTAAAGAAAACAGCTCAAGGGGAAAAAAAAGAAAACAATAATGAAAAAAAGCCCGCAACCATGAATTTTTACAGTAAAGGAAACAGCTCAAGGAAAAAAAAAAGAAAGCAATAATGAAAAAAAGCCCGCAACCATGAATTTTTACAGTAAAGGAAACAGCTCAAGGAAAAAAAAAATGAAAACAATAATGAAAAAAAGCCCGCAACCATAGATTTTTACAGTAAAGGAAACAGCTCAAGGAAAAAAACAACAACAATAATGAAAAAAAAGTCCCCAACCACAAATTTGAAAAACACACATAAGAACCCGGCTGATCTACCTTGTGCTCTTTGGAAATATATGTCGTGAGAGCCGAATGTGGCTGAAAATACGGGCTTGAGAACTTTTATCTGTAGTAGTAGTAGTAGTAGTAGTAGGAGGAGGAGGAGGAGGAGGAGGAGTTATTGACTGATGAAAACGATGTGCTCCTGGTATGTGAGTGCGTAGCGGCTGTGCTTGTTACGTACGGGATGCTGATGTGCTGCTGCTTCTTCTAAGGAATTTAAGGTGTGGGATTAGATAAATGATGCTACTGGGAACTGTCACTTACGCGGGAGTGGCTAACAAGGGGAATAATGATGTGGCTTAGGAGGTGGGTACGAAAGTGGGTGTTCTTTAGTCTTTGTATTGCTTTTTTAGGGAAGTGTCAGATGGCTCTTGGTATGCAATTGGGCTCTTCAGTGATGACTTTAACTTATTTTAACACATTTCAATCGAGTGTCTTATCTTATTCAGCTCTTCATTGATTTCTTGAGCTTATTCGCATCACACTTCAATCCCGTGTCTAGTTTCATCGAACTCTTGATGATTCTAGACACAAATCAATCGAAGGTCTAGTCTCATCGAACCCATAGTTGATTGCCTGAACCTACTCTTAACACATTTCAGTCCACTGTCTTGTGTTTGCTATATATAATCCGTAGAGACTTTAACTGTTCATGATTAACGGCTAAATACACAAGATTATATCATATTGCTAATGCCGCTGCTGCCTCAAGAGCTCTTTCTGTGTTAGTTCAGATACCTGCGTCACTGGAAAGAGGTAGTCACGTAAACAAAGGGACGGTAATGTAACAGAAAGAGTAACGGGACTTTCCTATTCATGAGACTGTTGACTATACTGGTTTGGTCTCCTTTGGCAAGTATTTCTAAACTTTATTACATCCACGTGTTCTTTTATCTTCTGTGTTCCTTAGCAGTTGTTCTCGGTGTTGTGTCTGATGCGCCAACCTCTCAAGACTCACACGGGGAAAGCGACCACGAACAAGAATACGAGGTGACAAGAACGTTCCTTTGTCTTCCACCGCACTCCACAACTATTTCTCTTCTCCCTTTCCTCTTTTATGTTCTCCCTTAACTTAGTCTCTTTGCCTCTCTCCCTCTCCTCTTTCTCTCTCTCTCCCATCCTTCCTTCTCTCTCTCCCTGCCTGCCTCCCTCCTTCCCTCCCCCGCAATAAACGCACACACGCACACAAAAACACGGATTAGTCAGTCGATCCATCTTGTGCAGTCGCCAGTAATTTGGTCCGAGGGACTGACGCAAGGGGCGCGGGGGAGGGAGGGAACGGAGAAGGGGAACGAAAAAGAAACGAGGAAGGGAGAGGACGACGACGACGAGGCGGAGAAGGAGAGGATGGTAAAGTATGCGGCAAGTGAAGTATGAGAGGCAACAAGGGAAGGAAAGGAAGTAGCATACAGGAAGGAATGAGGTGGATAAATAGGAGACAAACACGGAGGAGATATATAAAGATGAATAAGGAAGATAAACAGCAACAGACAATGAGGGAGACTTAACGAAAGGATGATGCATTGAAAGGAATGAGTAGAACTAGAGAATAGAGGAGAGTATGTTTTGCAAAGACGGGAGAGAGGAAGCGGAGAGAGAGAGAGAGAGAGAGAGAGAGAGAGAGAGAGAGAGAGAGAGAGAGAGAGAGAGAGAGAGAGAGAGAGAGAGAGAGAGAGAGAGAGAGAGAGAGAGAGAGAGAGAGAGAGAGAGAGAGAGAGAGAGAGAGAAAAGAGAAGAGAAGAGAAGAAAAGAGAAGAGAAGAGAGGAGAACTCGAGGTTGTTGAAGAAGATGTAACAGATAACAGACAGAGAAGAAAAGAAATTATGAAGAAGAGAAAAAAGTGGAAATAATGAGTTTGATAGGAAAGCAAGAGGACAGAGAAGAAGGCAGCGTAGAGAGGAAAGAGGTGAAGATAGAAGAGAACATATAAAGATGAATAAGTAAGATAGACAGCAACAGAAAATGAGGGACACTTAAAAGAGCCCACGCTTATAGTACAGAAAAAAAACTATAAATGAACATAACCGGATCCGTATTCTTGGACGCTTTCGGCTCAAACAACAAGTATTTTCAAAGGTCACAAAGCAGATTAGTTGGGTTTTCATGAGTGATTTTGATATACACGGTGCGGAAGCCTTGTTGAACTACCACTATAGGATCATAAAATTACGCATAGAAATACTCAGAACATCAATGAAAACCTTACCGAGTGTGAGAGTATCCTAAGCCCCGAGATTATAGAAACATTGGTCGGTATTATAAGACAATTTCGCTTCTCACATCAGCTATTTCTAAAGTCAAAGAGGGGGTCAGTCGGGTTCTCATGTGTGTGTCTTGAGGTGCACGGTACAGAAGAAGGGTCACGCTACCACCAGGGTCATAAAACTACTCCTTTAAATACCCACAACTCCTACGAAAGCCTTGTCAAATGTGTGTTCTTTGGCGGCGAAATGTCTTGTAATACGGTCTCTCTCTCGACACACTTTTTATTCTTTCTCACTAAATATTTTCAAGTTTTAATAGTTTGTCATTCATATTAATTTCCACTTATGTTTTCTCCCATTTTATTTTTCATGGCCTGAGAGGAAATAATGTATAATGAATAAAATCGTGGATGAGTTTTATGAGTCTCAAGTTGCTTCGCCCAAGTGCTTCCCTTTCCCCTCCTCTGGCATCCTCTTCATCGCCTTTCTTCTGTGTTCGACGGGAAGCACACAACAAGTATCGGTGTCTTGGTCCTGTCACTCTTAGTTTCGTGTCTTGTATACCTTGTTCCCTCCCCTCCTCCCTCCTCCTCTCCATCCATCTTCCACCCACCCGCCTAGTTATCCTTGCTGCTCTGTTTATCTTACTCTCCTCAAATCCCTACCCTCCTTTTTCTTCTGTTTCTAGTTCTCTTTTCTACCTTGTTCCCTCCCCTCCTCCCTCCTCCTCTCCATCCGTCTTCCACCCACCCGCCTAGTTTTATTTGTTACTCTGTTTATTTTGCTCTCCTCAAATCCCTACGCTGTTTTTTCTTCTGTTTCTAGTTCTCTTTTCTAACTTGTTTCCTCCCCTCCTCCTTCCTCCTCTCCATCCGTCTTCCACCCACCCGCCTAGTTCTCCTTGCTACTCTGTTTACCTTGCTCTCCTCAAATCCCTACCCTCCTTTTTCTTCTGTTTCTAGTTCTCTTTTCTACCTTGTTCACACCCCTCCTACCTCCTCCACTCTATCCGTCTTCCACCCACCCGCCTAGTTCTCCTTCCTACTCTGTTTATTTATTTATTTATTTATTTATTTATTTTTTTTTTTTTTTTACGTTGTTGCCTATTGCGCCGGTAGGCATCTTCCCGGTGGGGCCTGATGGTCGGCCCAAGGCTTCTTCCAGGTGGGGCCTGATGGTCGGCCCAGCCAGTTCTGGCGCAGGCGAGTGTTTATAGTGGCGCCATCTTGCATTGGCTCATGCTGCCCCCCGGAACTCGTTCTTGATTCGCTTGGACGGCTTCCTCTAGAGTCCGGGTTGATGGGTGGTCTTCAGGACAGCATGTGGGTAGTTTTAAGCCACTCGGCGGTGACTGAAAAATCCGAGTGGTAGCGTGGGGATTCGAACCCGCGTCGTCCATCACGCGGTGAATATGGGCCCAGTACGCTACCAGTTCGGCCACCGCTCTCTTCAAATCCCAACCCTGTTTTTTCTTCTGTTTTTAGTTCTCTTTTCTACCTTGTTCCCTCCCCTCCTCTCTCCTCCTCTCCATCCGTCTTCCACCCACCCGCCTAGTTCTCCTTGCTGCTCTGTTTACCTTGCTCTCCTCAAGGCCCTACCATGTTGTTTCTTCTGTTTCTAGTTCTCTTTTCTACCTTGTTCCCTCCCCTCCTCCCTTCTCCTCTCCATCCGTCTTCCACCCACCCGCCTAGTTCTCCTTCCTACTCTGTTTACCTTGCTCTCCTCAAATCCCTACGCTATCTTCCCTCCTATCATTTATACCCCGATTTTCTCCTCTCTGCTGTCTTCTTGTCTTGTTTTTTTTTCTTTTTCTTTCCTGTATCTCCTTTATATTTTCTTTTTCTCCTTTTCTTTATCTCTTTTATATTTCTCCTTTATATTTCCTTTTTCTCCTTTTCTGTATCTCTTTTATATTTCTCCTTTATATTTTCTTTTTCTCCTTTCCTGTATCTCCTTTATATTTCTCCTTTTTATTTTCCTTTTTCTCCTTTCCTGTATCTCCTTTATATTTCTCCTTTATATTTTCTTTTTTCTCCTTTCCTGTATTTCCTTTATATTTCTCCTTTTTATTTTCCTTTTTCTCCTTTCCTGTATCTCCTTTATATTTTCTTTTTTTCCTTTATTTTTTTTCTTTTTCCTTTATCTCCTTTATATTCTGCTCTTTTCTCTCTATCCTTTTCATTCCTCTATTCCCTCTTCTTCTTCTACCCTGTCCTCTTCCGTCTTCACCTCTTTCCTCTCTACACTGCCTTCTTCTCCTTCCTCTTGCTTTCCTTTCAAACCCATTATTTCCACTTTGTTCTCTTCTTCATACTTTCTTTTCTTATCTATCTGTTATCTATTTCCCCTTATATCTTCTTCGACAACCTCTCTTAACGAGTTTTCTCTCTCTCTCTCTCTCACTCTCTCTCTCTCTCTCTCTCTCTCTCTCTCTCTCTCTCTCTCTCTCTCTCTCTCTCTCTCTCTCTCTCTCTCTCTCTCTCTCTCTCTCTCTCTCCACCCTCAGGTATAGTTAGGTCTGCAGCAGAGGTCTGGACACACAATTAAACCTTTACTGTGCCTTTAGTTCGCCTTCATTAGGGTTCCTGCAGGTTCTTGTTGGCTTAGTGGCGTCCTGCTGGCCTTGACGGGAGCAGGGAGGCGAAGGGGCAGAAAAAGGAGGCAAACGTCAAGGAAACAGGTCAAGCAGAAAGACAGGCAGGAGTAGGGACCAGGGAAAAGAAAGAAAGAGAGGTATAATTCGAGTAAGCAGGCTGGGATGCATATAGGAAGACAAGCAGATTGAAATGCAAAAGGGGGAGAAAGAGAGTGATACAACTAACAAGCAAACCAAGAAGGAATGCAGGCAGAAGTGACAAGCAGACGGAGGAGAAGAAAAGGGAGGTAAATAGCCAGTAAGCAGACCAGGAGGCAAGGAAGCAGAGAGAGAGAAAAGGAGCTACGGAAATAGATTAAATAGAGAGGCAAGCAGGCAAGAGTGGAAGCAAACAGAAGAGGAAATAAGCAAGGGGAGGTGAATAGTCAAAGAGCAGGCCAGGATGTAAACAGGAAGACAAGCAGAAAAGGAGAAAACTAGAGAGGCAAGCAAGCAAGGAAGGGAAGCAAGCAGAAGAGGGAGAGAAAGAAGAGAGGTGAATAGCTAGTTAGCGAAGCAGGGGGATAGCATGAACGGGAAGGAGGTAAGAGAACAGAAGGGGAGAGAGAGAGAGGTGTACATAAACAGCTCAAATAGAGACATGCAGGAGTGACAAGCAGAGAGAAGAGGAGAAAAGGGTGAGGTGAATAGCCAGTAAGCAGGCAAGGATGTAAATAAAAAAGACAAACGGACAAGGAAGCAGAAGAGAAGAAACGGAGGTACAAAATGAGATAAAGTAGGGAGGCGGGCAAGCAGAGGGGCGAAAGCAAGTCAGCGGCGGCGTTAATTAAAAGCAGGACAAGCAGGGGGCGTGGGTGAGGGCGGGTGGTGGCGCGCCGCAGGGCTCTGCGGTTTGTTGTGGATGTTTTATGCATGTTTCTGCGTCGCGTTCACAGTTCACTCGCTGGTTTGCTGGTTTGTGTGTGAGAAGTGTGTGTGAGGGAGGAGGGAGTGTGTTTGTGTGTGTGTGTGTGTGTGTGTGTGTGTGTGTGTGTGTGTGTGTGTGTGTGTGTGTGTGTGCGTGTGTGTGTGTGTGTGTGTGTGTGTGTGTGTACCTCCACCTCCCATGCACCCACCCCGCACACACACACGCACGCACATCACTCAGACGGAAACTCCTAACAAGACTTTTTTTTCGTTCATGGATGGCGAGCAAAGTGACAGCAAACAAATAACAAATATAATAAAGCGAATGAGTTAAAATATATAAATAAATAAAGCACGAAGAAATATAGCTCGTGTTCACATGACGCCTGCTGCACATTGCTAAGCGGGACATTTTAGATGCGGACGATAAGAGACAGGAGAAAGAGGGTGGTGGTGGTGGTGGTGGTGGTTTTGATGGAGGAGGAGGAGGAGGAGGAGAAGAAGGAGGAGCACCCCACCACCAGTACCCTTTACACACGTGGCCACTGTGCACCATAAAAAAAAAATCATGTTGACGGGCCAGCACCACCACCAGCCAAGATTTACACCCACAAGAGGCGATGTGAGAACGAATAAAAATAAAAGAGAAAGAAAAAAAAAATACCATTGATGACTGACATAATATCACGCAACGGAGCAACATAGAGGTCAAACACAAACAAGTGCACCTGAATGAATCACAGACGAAAAAGTATCAAAACAATAGAGAAAACACTGGAATAACTTTGAATAAATGAATGACCAAAACTTTGCTTCTTCGGACTAAAAAAAAAAAATAACCACAAAAGTAATACAAATAGAGCAAACAAAGAATAGAGAAAAGACTGATCCTGTGTTTACGAATGAACATAAACACAACCTATTCAGCATACTACACCTTCACATTCAGCATCTACACCTTCACATACATTCTCGTTCCTATTTAGTCCCTCAGCTACACCTCACAAGCACATCTTTACATTCTCCTTCATCCTACACTCAGTCCCTCAGCTACACCTCACAAGCACACCTTTACATTCTCCTTCATCCTACACTCAGTCCTCCACGCCACACCTCACAGGCACACCTTCACATTCTCCTTCATCCTACACTCAGTCCCTCATGCTACACCTCACAGGCACACCTTTACATTCTCCTTCATCCTACACTCAGTCCCTCATGCTACACCTCACAGGCACACCTTCACATTCTCCTTCATCCTACACTCAGTCCCTCAGCTACACCTCACAGGCACACCTTTACATTCTCCTTCATCCTACACTCAGTCCCTCAGCTACACCTCACAGGCACACCTTCACATTCTCCTTCATCCTACACTCAGTCCCTCACGCTACACCTCACAGGCACACCTTTACATTCTCCTTCATCCTACACTCAGTCCCTCACGCCACACCTCACAGGCACACCTTTACATTCTCCTTCATCCTACACTCAGTCCCTCAGCTACACCTCACAGGCATACCTTTACATTCTCCTTCATCCTACACTCAGTCCCCCACGCCACACCTCACAGGCACACCTTTACATTCTCCTTCATCCTACACTCAGTCCCTCACGCCACACCTCACAGGCACACCTTCACATTCTCCTTCATCCTACATGCAGTCCCTTACGCTACATCTCACAAGCACACCTTCACATTCTCCTTCATCCTACACTCAGTCCCTCACGCTACACCTCACAGGCACACCTTTACATTCTCCTTCATCCTACACTCAGTCCCCCACGCCACACCTCACAGGCACACCTTCACATTCTCCTTCATCCTACACGCAGTCCCCCACGCTACATCTCACAAGCACACCTTCACATTCTCCTTCATCCTACACTCAGTCCCTCACGCCACACCTCACAGGCACACCTTTACATTCTCCTTCATACTTCACTCAGTCCCTAACAATGTATACACCTAAATACCGATACAATTACCCACACGCTACACACTTAGTTAATTATGTGTTTTATTAGTTAAGTAGTAAGTTAGTTAAGTAGTCATTCAGTCAGGTTAGTCAGATAGCGAGTTAGTTACTTGGTTAGTTAATAAATAAGTTGGGTGATTAGTTAACAAGTTAGTTTGTTAGTTAGTTTGTTGACCATAAATCTTTGTTCAGTAGTGTTAAATCTAAACATAAAAGGACTAAGTAACGTATCAAAAACACAGTAACAATACAAAAAACAACTTCCAGCCAGATAATCACATCAGAGAATATTATTAAATCCGCACAGCTTAATAGTCTTCATCATGCCCACCTGCTGCACACATTTACAATATCTCTCTCATCCTACACTTTCATACCTGCATGCCTTTACCTTTTCCTTCAATCTCTCACTAGCTACACCTGTTCTCATTCCACACAATTACACATGCATACCTATACCTCCTCCATCATTCTTACCTGCAACGCACCTTTTCAATCACACTCATACCAAACCTTCTCACCTGTGTACTTTCATCATCACGACCACCCTCATTCATCACCTTCACACTTGCAAAACTATCATCTCTCTCATTCTCACCTGCAACACACTTTTCCTACAACACTCTCATACCAAACCTTCTCACCTGTATACTTTCATCTTCACGACCACCCTCATTCTACACCTTCACACTTGCAAAACTATCATCTCTCATTCTCACCTGCAACACTTTCTTTCAACAACACTCTCATACTAAATCTTGTCACCGGCACACCTTTGCCTGTACCCTCATTCTCTCCCTTGCTACACACTTTTACGATCGCTCACTCATCCTTCACCTTCACACATGCGTACCTTTACTGTCTTCCTCATTCTCACCTTGCTACACACCTTTACAGTCACTCATTTAACACCTTCACACCTGCATACCTTTACCTCCTCTCTTATCTTCACCTGCTACATACTTTCACGATGACGCATTTCACTCCTTCTCACCCTCTCCCTCATTTTCACCTGCCACACACCCTTAATTAAAACACCTCATTCTCAACACCTTCCCACCTGCACACCTCCTCACTCTCCTTTGCTACACCCGTTCCAAACCTCTCATTCTGCACTTCCATACTTTTACCCTCTTCATTCTCACCTGCCACCCCAAACACATTATCCCACACCTTCACACCTGCATACCTTCACCTTCTCTCTCATCCTCACCTGCACAGCGCAACACAACACACAGCACACCTCCAATCACACACACACACGCACACAAGCCTCTTCTTGCACCTTGATGGACACTCGCTCAATGGAGATCATTAAGGGACGTATGACTTTAAGAGGAATATAAAAAAAAGCGGGCGTAAAGCGAGACTCCCGGCCGAGGTAGCGCGCATAAAGGTCCTGGAGGTGTGTCAGAGAAGCTTAATTTGTAGTCCCTTTGAAGGCCGAGGATCAAGAGGAGGTCTGATGCGAGTGATCAAGTGGATGGAGACATGAAGGGGAGAGAGAGAGAGAGAGAGAGAGAGAGAGAGAGAGAGAGAGAGAGAGAGAGAGAGAGAGAGAGTAGTAGCGGCAGGGTACAAATAGTGTTTATAAGTGAGTGACAATGACGAGACATCAAACACCGAGCCGATCTGAAAGGGTCGCGAGGAGACAGACTGATAGATGGAAAGATAGATAGATAGATAGATAGATGGAGATGAATGGACAAATAGATAAAGATATACATACTCTTTGCTATACTTCAAGTTTTCATGATCAAGGTGAATGAGTACGAAGATGCATGACTATAGGAACTAAAATGATAACTAATAAAACATCAAAGAGACAGAGGGAGACGGCTTCTAAGCTTCATTTACTCACAAACAACAAAGAAAAACTGAGCTGAGAAAACTAACGATATGAAGTTCTTTCCCAATATGTCATCCGTTCTAAGGTTGGTACTATCAGAGACACATTATACATAACACACTAACAAGCGCATGTTAATGAAAGTGAAAGCTGAACATTTTTAAACTACACTTTTTCTAGACATAACAAAGCAGCAATTTTTACATATGAACAGAAGACAGTTGATATTTTCAGATAAGATAAACATTACTGCGATGATGAATTTATGGCTGTAAAAAAATGTAAATTAATGGGGGGGTTTTGTATCCAATATGCGATATGATGAGACGCTGAGAATATCAAGGTGACTATGATTTATCGCTGAAAATAGCACAGCATCAATGAGGGAGGAGGTGAGAGGGAGTGAAATGAGTGATCGTAAAAGTATGTAGCAGGTGAAGATAAGAGAGAAGGTAATGGTATGCAGGTGTGAAGGTGTATCATGAGAGTGACTGTAAAGGTGTGTAACAAGGTGAGAATGAGGAAGACAATAAAGGTACGCATGTGTGAAGGTGAAGAATGAGAATGACTGTAAAGATGTGTAGCAAGGTGAGAATGAGGAAGACAATAAAGGTATGCATGTGTGAAGGTGAAGAATGGGAATGACTGTAAAGGTGTGTAGCAAGGTGAGAATGAGGAAGACAATAAAGGTACGCAGGTATGAAAGTGTACCATGAGAGTGACTGTAAAGGTGTGTAGCAAGGTGAGAATGAGGAAGACAATAAAGGTACGCAGGTGTGAAAGTGTAGAATGAGTGACTGTAAAGGTGTGTAGCAAGGTGAGAATGAGGAAGACAGTAAAGGTACGCAGGTGTGAAAGTGTAGAATGAGTGACTGTAAAGGTGTGTAGCAAGGTGAGAATGAGGAAGACAATAAAGGTATGCATGTGTGAGGGTGAAGAATGAGAGAGTGACTGTAAAGGTGTGTAGCAAGGTGAGAATGAGGAAGACAGTAAAGGTATGCATGTGTGAGGGTGAAGAATGAGAGAGTGACTGTAAAGGTGTGTAGCAAGGTGAGAATGAGGAAGACAGTAAAGGTATGCATGTGTGAAGGTGAAGAATGAGAATGACTGTAAAGGTGTGTAGCAAGGTGAGAATGAGGAAGACAGTAAAGGTACTCATGTGTGAAGGTGAAGAATGAGAATGACTGTAAAGGTGTGTAGCAAGGTGAGAATGAGGAAGACAATAAAGGTACGCAGATGTGAAGGTGTAGAATGAGAATGACTGTAAAGGTGTGTAGCAAGGTGAGAATGAGGAAGACAGTAAAGGTACGCATGTGTGAAGGTGAAGAATGAGAATGACTGCAAAGGTGTGTAACAAGGTGAGAATGAGGAAGACAGTAAAGGTATGCATGTGTGAGGGTGAAGAATGAGAGAGTGACTGTAAAGGTGTGCAGCAAGGGAGAATGAGGGTACAGGTAAAGGTGTGCAGGTGAGAAGGTTTGGTATGAGAGTGTTGTTGAAAGAGTGTGTTGCAGGTGAGAAGTGAGTTAGGGATTCTTTTAACCAGATGACCACGAATGCAATATTAATTAAAATACAAATAAAAAAAACATTATTCTTTTTTAATATGCAACCTGTTTGAAGCTGGGAATATTAAGAACACTATAACGCAGCATGACAGTTACTACTCCACTGATAGGAAAAAAAAATAGTTGATCATTCCACTAACAAGATTAACACGACTACGATGATGAAGTATTAAGAAATCAGAATACATTAGTGCTTCCCAAATACGCCATCTGTTCTGAAGATGAAAGTGAACTACGAAGCTTCAGAACGACACGCGGTAATTAGATTCAGAGTGAGCGGGCGAGTTGGGTGATTAACTAACTAGATTGTCAGGCTTGTAAGGGAACAGGAAATTATTAATGCAGTTCCTATAATGTTTACATACTCTTTTCGGATGTGAATAAAAAAAATGTTTCGAAATCATATAAAGTTATGCGTTCAACTAGATTAATGGACTTGTGACAGGGAAAAAATTACAAATACTGTTCCTGCAATATAACGAATTGCTTTCGGATGTGAATGAAGAAAAAATAAATGTATACAGCATATGTTTCAAAACCACACAACGGTGTACGAGGGTATACATTTATTATTATATTAAGTGTTAAGTGCAATAATTCTTGAAGTAGATGAAAATTTACAAAGCTTTGATGAAACAAAACATAACTCTCAATATGCGAACTTTCTTTTTAAAGTAAAGGAAACAGCTCAAGCGCAAAAATAAATAAGATAACAAAAACGCTAATCACTGCACCTTAAGCTCAATAATCACTGCTTTGGATCACTGATATATAGACAACAAAGCTTTTAGAATAATATTACACTACAACCATATTAGAAGGAACTCATTTCCAAGTGTTCAAAACCTTCAAATGAGGCGTCGGTGGGAGAAAAATGCATTGCCTAAGAAGACAAACTAAAGATTTATTAGAGAGAGAGAGAGAGAGAGAGAGAGAGAGAGAGAGAAAATTAACAAGCCGACTTTTGGAATGACACAGCGGTAATTGGATGTAGGCGAGGCGGCGGAGTATTCGAGTGTTCAATGCTGCAAAGGCCGGAGACTGACCCACCTGGCCCTTGATTAAAACGTGTGGCGCACCTGACCCGCATATGATTTTAGGAGCAGCGAGTAGCGGGCTTTTTTTTATTATTGTTTCCTTTTTTTGTGCCCTTGAGTTGTCTCCTTTGTTGTAAAAAAAAAAAAATGACAACCCTTTGCAGCCTCACCTCACTCGCTCATGTCATCACCTCACGTACGTTACTCTCATATTTTATTGTCACTTCCCTTCCTCACGTTACTCTTTCACAAACTCACCTCACTCCTTTATGTTACTCCCTTATAACCTCACCTCACTCCTTTATGTTACTCCCTTATAACCTCACCTCACTCCTTTATGTTACTCCCTTATAACCTCACCTCACCTCACGTTACTCTCATACTTATCGTCACCTCACTCCCTCACTCATTCTTTCACATCTTCACCTCACTCCTTCACACTACTCCCTCTCAACCTCACATCACTCTCTTTCATGTTACTCCCTCTCATCCTCACCTCACTCCTCCTTTATTCTCTCTCTCTCTCTCTCTCTCTCTCTCTCTCTCTCTCTCTCTCTCTCTCTCTCTCTCTCTCTCTCTCTCTCTCTCTCTCTCTCTCCCCCTTCCCCCCGGCCTTCATTGTTCCTACGAAATTGCATGCCTCTAAAAACCCAATTCATCCATCCATCCATCCATCAAGGACAAAAAACATCAAACCAATACTTTACACACAAACACCTAGAAGAAAGCTATTCCAAGCCAGCGCCTTCGACCAGTTTGATTTTTCATGGACGACTAACAGGCTTTTTTTCTTTAATTTAAATTCTTCGACGATCTTGTGATTTAGGTGTTCGTCCCGTCACAGAAATAAGCGTCTTGGTAATCATTCTTCTAATTTATTTTTTGGGGGGATGTTATACGTGTTTTTTGTTGGAGCTTCGTAATACCAACAATGTGCTTCTTCCTCAAATCTCATTCATAGTCAAGAACTAATCGGAAAAAAAACCCTCAAGTGGTATACGTTTGATTGTTTTTTAACGCTTCTGATGCATCTAATCTGGTTCTGATAGACTTGTACCTCATTACTTTCACAATAGCAGAGGTTAAAGTTGTCCTTCCTCCAATCAACTGTATCCTCATCGAATACTAATCTTAAACCGATCAAATAACAGTCTTTCGGAAGTAAATTCAAGCAAACGTTTGCATCAGTGTTCGCCTTTATTTGGGTTTTATAGCGGCAGATACTGACTTTGTCCTTGTTCATATCAGCATCATCCTCATCAACCACTAGTCCCAAGCACCCCAAATAATAGTCTTTCAAGCAAACGATTGTGTCAATATTCGCGTTGATCTGGGTTTTGCAGTGAAAGACATTATTAACTTCGCCCGTCCTCTGATCAACTTCATCCTCTCCAACCACCAACCCCAAACAGCTCTAATAATACGGTTTGTCGGTGGTTCATTCAAGCAAACATTTCTATCAGCATTCGGGTTTATTTGAGTACACATTACCTTTCTCTGTCTCCTTATCAACTTCATCATCTTCTATCTTTAACAGCTCAAATAATACTGTTTATCGGTAATAATTTGAAACAAGCAAGAGGAGGGTATCGGGACACCTCTCCTCCCGAAATTGACCCCTCTTTCGGCCAACTCTTTTGATTCTTTACAGGAGCAGCGAGTAGCGGGCTTTTTTTTTATTATTGTTTCCTTTTTTGTGCCCTTGAGCTGTCTCCTTTGTTGTAAAAAAAAAAAAAAAAGCATTTGTATCGGTATTCGCGTTTGTATTTTCCAATGCGAGATTAATTTCGTCCCTCGCTGCATCACCGTACTCCTCCTCATCATCATCATTGAGCGCTGAACGCAATCACCTTGGATATTGCTTCTTGGCAGTAACTCCAACCATATGTGTACTGCACCTGCGCCGGTATTGATGCTTACAGTGGCAGGGATTATTAACCCCTTTACTGCGGATTTCCTACAGTCATACCTCATCAAGCTACAGGAATGGAACAAAAAGTGGCTGCTACAATTCAATGAAGAAAAATGTAAACTCCTGCACTTTGGGAGGGGATATTCAGCATACCAATACCACATGGGAAACACTCCTTTACCCACCACAGGAGCAGAGAAAGACCTGGGACTATATGTTACCAAGCTACCAGTGAAGGCCAAATCCGTGCCAATCGCAGCGGACGGGTAAACTTTGTCGCTCTCCGTCTGACCTTTAAATTTGCAGGAGCTGGACGTGAACGGTATGATGCAGCTTTGCGATCACCTGTCTCTCTCTCCATCCCACCCCTCACACCTTCACTCGTGTTTAGAAGCTAGAAGGCATGGAAGAGATCGGAAGAAAGAAGATACCACCAGACAGACAAAGTGGCAAAGGATTAAGTAAACGAATCAATCAATCCAATAGTCAAATGAAAGAAAGAAAAGTGGAGGAAAAATAAAAAGACGTGCCACAGGATCCACGACGCATACGGTAAAGTGTTGTCTTTCAACGCACACATTTCTTATTCTAACTTTTTTTTCTGAATCTAAATTGCCAAATAAGACACATTATCAGAAGAGAAAATACATATAAATAAACTTCTTTCAATACACTTTGTAGGATTCAAATAAAAAGTGACTATTCTTTCTCATTTCCTCTTCTTTGGCACATATAGCAAAGTGGCTCTAGAAAAAAAAAGGACATTCGAAGCAAATAAAGAACGAAAAGCATGTAAGAATTTGTATTCCAGAGGACCGGCAGAGGCATGGTGTAGAAGTCGCAGAGTATTTCAAAAGAAGAAAACAAATCACACGAAATTGCATGTCTCTGAAAACCCAATTGCATACATCAGAGACAAAAAAAAAAAAAAAAAAAAAAAAAAAAACATAAACGACTACGAAAATTAAGTCAACCCAGCACCTTCAACCACTTTTTTTTCTTCTTTTCACGAGTGACTGACACTTTTTCTTTAACTTGATTTCCTCGGCGGTTCCACCTCAGAAATAAGCGTCTTGGTAATCATTCCTCTAATTTAATTTCTGACTGTTATGTTCTTGTGGAAGATTCATAGTATTAGGTATTAGCAATGTCCCTTTTAGATCTCTTTTTATGGTCAAGAACTAATTGGAAAAAGGTGGAGATGTGCTTTTTATTTTTTTGTAACCATCCTGATGCATCTAATCTTGTCCTGATAGACGTGCACTTCTTATCATTCACAATAGCAGAGATTAAAGTTCTCCTTACTCGAATACTAATCTGGAGCCGCTCAAATAACAGTCTTTCGGAAGTAAATTCACGCAAACGTTTGAATCAGTGTTCGCTTTTATTTGAGTTTTATGGTGGCAGATATTGACTTTGTCTTGGTTTAAATCAGATTCATCCTCTTCGAACACTAATGCCAAACACCTCAAATAATACTGTTTCTCTGTGGGCAGTTTAAGAAAACCTGTGTCAGTATTAGTGTTCATTTGAGTTTCACAGAGGTAAACATTAACTCGTCTGTCTTATAATCAAATTCATCTTCTTCGAGCACTAATCCCAACACCTCAAATAATGCTGATTTTCGGAGGTCAGTTCAAGCAAATATTTAAGTCGGTATAACATTTATGTCGGTATAATATTTATGTCTGTATTCGTGTTTATTTGACGTATAGAGCGGCAAACATTAATACTGTCACTCCTTGTATCCTCATCATCATCGCGATTGCTTCAAACATTGCTTCTTGGCAGTAACTCCAAGCAAACATAAACTACATCTATGTGTCGGCATTGATGCTTACAGTGGCAGGCAGTATTAACCTTGTCTCTTCCCGTCTGACATTTATATTTGCTGCAGCTGAAAGTGAATGGCATGATGCAGCTGTGTGGTTACCTGTCTCTCCCTCCACACACCTGCACCCTCACACCTTTGCGTTTGAAAGCCAGAGGACATCGAGGGGATACGAAAGAAAGAAGAAAGATACCAGCAAACAGACAAAGGAAAAAAGAATGAAGTAATGAGCGAATCAGTCAATCCAATAATTACTAGAACGAAATGAAAAGGGAAAAAGAACAAAAATAAAAATTAGGCATGCCACGGGTTCTACGACGCATATGGTATAGTATTGTTATTCCTTCAACGCACACATTTCTTACCCTACGTCTTTTTCTTGTCCCGAAACTTAGTCACCAAACTATATGAAGCAAATGAAACACGCAATCAGGAGAGAGAAAAAAATGTATAAACTTGCAATACAGACTTTCTTGGATTCATATAAAAACATGACTATTCTTTATTATGATTTCCTTTTCTTTGGTCCAGATATCAAAGTGGTTACTATCAGGAGAAAAAAAAATGTATAAACTTGCAATACAGACTTTCTTGGATTCATATAAAAACATGACTATTCTTTATTATAATTTCCTTTTCTTTGGTCCAGATATCAAAGTGCTTACTATCAGGAGAAAAAAAATGTATAAACTTGCAATACAAACTTTCTTGGATTCATATAAAAACATGACTATTCTTTATTATAATTTCCTTTTCTTTGGTCTAGATATCAAAGTGCTTACTATCAGGAGAAAAAAAATGTATAAACTTGCAATACAAACTTTCTTGGATTCATATAAAAACATGACTATTCTTTATTATAATTTCCTTTTCTTTGGTCCAGATATCAAAGTGGCTCTAGAAAAAAAAACATTCGAAACCTAAAAAAGCAGAAACATGTAAGAATTTCTTTTCAAGAGTCATGGCAACACTTTCCTTCCTTTCGGTGTAGAGATCGCATAATATTTTGCCTCTTGTATCCAGCCTATCGCGAGTCCTCGTCCCGCAGCACAATCCTGCCAATCACAACACTCGACCCCTTCTTGCCCTCACAATACGGTCTTTTTTTCGCCTTTTTTTTCGCCAGCCATGACTCGGCGGGTTGGTGGCTGCCTGGCCGGAGGGGGGTGCAGTATGGCGGGAAATCTTATCTTAACCATTCCTTTCTTCCTTCCCTTCCTCCTGCCTTCTTTCCACGCTTACTCTTGACTTTTCCTTCTTTTTTCTTCTTTCCTCGCTTCCTTTCTTCCTTCCTTCCTTTCCTTTTTCTTTAAACGTTTTCCTTCTTACTTCCCTTCCTCCTGCCTTCTTTTCACGCTTACTCTTGACTTTTCCTTCTTTTTTCTTCTTTCCTCGCTTCCCTTCTTCCCTCTTTTCCTTCCTTCCTTTCCTTTTTCTTTAAACGTTTTCTTCCTTCCTTCCCTTCCCTCCTTCCTTCTTTCCACCTTACTCTTGACTTTTCCTTCTTTTTTTCTTCTTTCCTCGCTTCCCTTCTTCCCTCTTTTCCCTAATTCCTTTCCTTTTTCTTTAAACGTTTTCTTTTTCCTTCCCTTTCTCCTTCCTTCTTTCCACCTTACTCTTGACTTTTCCTTCTTTTTTCTTCTTTCCTCGCTTCTTTTCTTCCTTCCTTCCTTTCCTTTTTCTTTGGACGCTTTCTTTCTTCCTTCCCTTTCTCCTTCCTTCTTTTCACGCTTACTGTTGACTTTTCCTTCTTTTTTCTTCTTTCCTCGCTTCTTTTCTTCCCTCCTTCCTTTCCTTGTTCTTTAAACGTTTTCTTTCTTCCTTCCCTTCCTTCTTTCTTCTTTCCACCTTACTCTTGACTTTTCCTTCCTTTACTTCTTTCCTCGCTTCTCTTCTTCCCTCCTTCCTTTCCTTTTTCTTTAAACGTTTTCTTTCTTCCTTCCCTTCCTCCTTCCTTCTTCCCACCTTACTCTTGACTTTTCCTTCTTTTTCTTCTTTCCTCTCTTCCTTTCTTCCCTCCTTCATTTCCTTTTTCCTTAAACGTTTTCTTTCTTCCTTCCCTCCTTCCTTCTTTCCATGTTTCCGTTAATCCACCCTGCTCTTTACTGTTAATCCTTCCTTTCTTACTCTTAAACTTCCATTCCATTCCTATTTCTACTTATCTGTTCTTCCTAATATTCTCTCTATCTTCCTTTAATCTCCTTCCTTCCTTTCTTTCATCCCTTTCTTGCTTCCTTCCATCATTTACTTTTCCTTCCCTTCCTTCCCTCCTTTCTTCTTTCATTCTCAACTTTTCATCCTTCATTCCTATCCTCATTTTTCTTTAATTTCCTTAACTCAGTCCTTCTTTTCTTGTCCCTTCTATTCCTTTGTTTCTTGCTAGATGTTTTCCTTTGTTATTTTCCCTTTTTTTCTTTCCTTTCTTGCTTTCTTATTCTCCCCTTCCATCCTTCATTCCGTTCTTCTTATAATTGAGTGTCTTAAGAAGTGGTTGGTATGATGACAAAAAAAAATAACCCACCCAATACTCCTCCGTCTCCATACTCCCTTCTCTTTCTCTATATTTGGTTTCATGAGGTGATTTGCATAATACTGTTTCATACATACATAGCTTCTTCCTCCCTGCAGCTAAGTCAGTCAGTCTCTCTCTCTCTCTCTCTCTCTCTCTCTCTCTCTCTCTCTCTCTCTCTCTCTCTCTCTCTCTCTCTCTCTCTCTCTCTCTCTCTCTCTCTCTCTCTCTCTCTCTCTCTCTCTCTCTCTCTCTCTCTCTCTTATTTAAACAAGAGTATACAAAAAGGGGCATAGGGTGACACTAGCTAAAGGAGCCCTCTTCCATAAGGGCACCTATTCCAAATCTCTCTCTCTCTCTCTCTCTCTCTCTCTCTCTCTCTCTCTCTCTCTCTCTCTCTCTCTCTCTCTCTCTCTCTCTCTCTCTCTCTCTCTCTCTCTCTCTCTCTCTCTCTCTCTAAGTGGTTTGCATTAAGGCGTGCCAGTAATTCTTATGGCTGCACGCCCGTCCCTCTATCTTTCCCTCACATTGACTTTCTCTTACCATCTCTGTGACTTGCAGGACTTGAGTATTACGACAGGCATCTTTTTTTGTTCCAGAGAATGAGAAACGGACAAAGGGAGGAAAGGAGTAAGACTGTCAGGGAATGAGTGAGGAAAATTAAACATAAGCGAGAGATGGATAATGAAGGAATGATAGACTGGCGATAGACGATGAGAATATGAAAGCAACATTAATTAGGAAAGAAAATGAATGAATGAAGGGATGTTAAGGAGGAAGACTGACAAAACGTGACAAATATTTAAGATAAGTGAGTGATAGAAAGAGAATGATGGGTTGATGAAAGACGAATAGATTATGAAAAAAAACATTATTAAGAAAATTAATGAAGGAGGGGATGCTAGGTAGAAAGACTGGCAGGGAGTGAGGAGCATTACAGATAAGCAAGTAATGGAGAAAGAATGATGGATTTAGCAAAAGACGAAAAGAACTTAAAGTAACATTGATTAAGAAAAAAGTAAAGAAAAGGTGACAATGAGTGAGGAAAATTCAATATAAGCGATTGATGAAGAGAGAAAGAAGGAGTGATGGGTTGGCGAAAGATGAATGAGTAATGAAAGTTAGTGACGATAAGAAAGAAAATTAATGAAAGAAGGGATGCTAGATATAAAGACTGAGAGGGAGTGAAGAAAATTAGACAAGCGATTGATTAAGAGAGCAACAATGATGGGTTGGCGAAAGATGAATAAGTAATGAAAGTTAGTGACGATAGGAAAGAAAATTAATGAAAGAAGGGATGCTAGATATAGAGATTGAGAGGGAGTGAAGAAAATTAGACAAGCGATTGATGAAGAGAGAAAGAACGATGGGTTGCCGAAAGATGAATGAGTAATGAAAGGTAGTAAGGATAAGAAAGAAAATTAATGAAAGAAGGGATGCTAGATATAGAGATTGAGAGGGAGTGAGGAATATTAGACAAGCGATTGATGAAGAAAGAGAGACCGATGGGTTGCCGAAAGATGAATAAGTAATGAAAGTTAGTGACGATAAGAAAGAAAATTAATGAAAGAAGGGATGCTAGATATAGAGATTGAGAGGGAGTGAAGAAAATTAGACAAGCGATTGATGAAGAGAGAAAGAACGATGGGTTGCCGAAAGATGAATAAGTAATGAAAGTTAGTAAGGATAAGAAAGAAAATTAATGAAAGAAGGGATGCTAGATATAGAGACTGAGAGGAAGTGAAGAAAATAAGACAAGCGATTGATGAAGTGAGAAAGAATGATGAGTTGATGAAAGATGAAATACTAATAAAAGTCAGTAACGATAAAAATAATAATGAAAGAAGGAATGTTAAGGAGAAAGACTGACAGGGAGTGAGGGACATTAGACAAGAGAGTGATAAAGAGAGAAAGAATGATGATGGGTTGACTAAAGATAAAATAATAATAAGTTAGTAACGGTAAAAATAATAATGAAAGAAGGAATGTCAAGGAGAAAGACTAAGAGGGAGAGAGAAAAATTAAACAAACGATTGATGAAAAGAACAACAATGATGGGTTTACTAAAGATGAAATAATAATAAAAGTCACTAACTGTAAAAGATAATGAAAGAAGGAATATCAAGGAGAAAGACTGACAGGGAGAGGGAGAAATATTAGACAAGCGAGTGATGGAGGAAGTAAGAATGCTGGGTTGGCGAAAGATGAAATAATAATAAGTTAGTAACGGTAAATAAAATAATGAAAAAAAAGGAAAGTTGAGGAGAAAGACTGACAGGGAGAGAGAAAAATAATTAGACAAGCAAGCGATGGAGGAGGTAAGAATGATGCGTTGGTGAAAGATGAATAAGTAATAAAAGTCAGTAACAATTTAGAAAAAAAATAATGAAGGACAAGGTCTTAAAAAAATGGATGGATGGATTGGCGAGAGATATAAAGGATGAAAGTTATTAAAAGAATACACAAAAAAATAAAGAAACTATTGGATGGTCACTGATTTACCTTTTTTATATGACGTGAAGAATAATTTAGTGAAGACAAATAGATAAGGCAGGAGGTTTGTGCGTGGGCTGCATGGGGGACTTGCAACAAATCCCTCGTTACATTCGCCTTCACCTTAACTATTAGCTCATTATCATGTCTTCCCTGCATCGCTCGCTCATCATTAATTTTCCCTTTCAATCCCTTTCTTTTACATTCTTTACTTCATTATTTTCTATCTAATCGTTACTGACTCTCATTACTTATTCCTCTTTCATCAACCCATCATTCTTACTTTCTCCATCCCTCGCTCGTCTAATTTTCCTCACTCCCTCTTAATTTTTCTTTTTAACATCCTTTCCTTCATTATTTTTTATCTAATTGTTACTGACTTTCATTCCTTATTCATCTTTCGTCAACTCATCTTTCTTACTTTCTTCATCCCTCGCTCGTCTAATTTTCCTTCATTATTTTCTATCTAATTGTTACTGACTTTCATCACTTATTTATCTCTCGCCAACCCATCATTCTTACTTTCTCCATCCCTCGCTCGTCTAATTTTCCTCACTCCCTGTCAGTCTTTCTCTTTAACATCCTTTCCTTCATTATTTTCTATCTAATTGTTACTGTCTTTCATTACTTATTTATCTTTCGTCAACTTATCATTCTTGCTTTCTCCATCCCTCGCTCGTCTGATTTTCCTCATTCCCTCTTAATCTTTTTCTTTAACATCCTTTTCATCATTGTTTTATCTAATTGCTACTGACTTTCATTATATATCTTTCGTCAACCCATCATTCTTACATTCTCCATCCCTCGCTTGTCTAATTTTCCTCACTCCCTGTCAAGCCTCTCTTCTTCCATTAATTTTCATTCATATCGGCACTAACTTTCTATACTTGCTGGAGATCAGTTTCTTTCTACAAGCCTTTCTATGCGGCTGAATATCTTAATCCTGGAGGTGGTTTGCGTTTCTTCATTATACTGATGTTAACTTGATTATTTCCTCATTATAAGTCTCTTGACGGCCTGATGGGATTTGCATTATAGCGATTCGAACTCTCTTCCTTGAATGTTTCTGTGGCTGAATATCATAGGTTTGGATGTGGTTTGCAATGGGATGGAACCTTAATCTTTCCTTACCCGTCCTTTCCCCTATCCATTGCCTCCTCAGTCGTCTAGCATTAATACTGTTCAAGCCTCTTCTTCGAACCTTCCTGTGGCTGAATATCTTGGGTTTGGATGTGGTTTGCAATGGGGTAGGACCTTAATCTTTCCCTCCCATTGTTTCCCCTTGCCATTACCTCCTCATCGCCTCTCGCCGGCCTGCTGAAGGGGTTTACATACTAGCGGTTCGGGCTCTCCCTTCCAGTCTTCCAATAGCCGAGTGTCTTCAAGAGGTTTGCATCGTGACGGGACACTAATCATTCTCTCATTATGCTTGTGGCTCCTCATTACCTCTTTCTCTCTTATTCATCCTCCTCTTCTTCCTCCTACTTTTTTCCTCCTTTTCTTCTTCCTTCTTCACTCATCCTTCTTCTTTTCCTTCACCTTCATCTATGCTTTCACCTCCTCCTAATTCTACTCCTCGTGCTCTTCCTTTCTTCTTCTTTTTTCCATTTCCTTCTTTTTCTCCTACTCACCTATTCCTCCTCCTTGTCTTTCTCTTTTTCTTCCACATTTTTACACCGTTTTCTACTCCTTTTCCACTCATTTTCATATCTTTCTACTTTTGGTCCTACAACTCCTCTCCTCGTCTACTACACCGGCTCCTCCTCCTCCTCCTCCTCCTCCAATCACTGAAAGCAGGCAGCCTAGTAATGAGCCATCAGGCTTTCTGCTGCCTGCTAGTCCATGTTTCCATGCTTCCTCCTCCTCCTCCTCGTCAGTCCGTCACTCGCCGCACACTGCCGCGTGTTTACTCCCCAAACAGTCCCCGCCGCGACGGGCGAATAACAATCACACTCGTTTACATTCATTACAACCCCCAATGAGCCGTGTGTGTGTGTGTGTGTGTGTGTGTGTGTGTGTGTGTGTGTGTGTGTGTGTGTGTGTGTGTGTGTGTGTGTGTGTGTGTGTGTGTGTGTGTGTGTGTGTGTGTGTGTGTGTGTGTGTGTGTGGTGTGTGTGTGTGTGTGTGTGTGTGTGTGTGTGTGTGTGTGTGTGTGTGTGTGTGTGTGTGTGTGTTTGTGTGTGTGTGTGTGTGTGTGTGTGTGTGTGTGTGTGTGTGTGTGTGTGTGTGTGTGTGTGTGTGTGTGTGTGTGTGTGTGTGTCGCGCCGCACAGACAAACATGGGGACAACACTGATAACTTTGTCTGTCTATCTGTCTCTTACTCTGTCTGTCTGTGTCTGTCTCGTATCCTATGTCCTATGTCCTTTATCTATGTATTACTCTCCTAGCATATTGAATTCAAAATTAGTGTAAATCATTGTGCCTTTAGGGCATCCATTTTGTATTTCTTGACTCAAAGATCATCAAACATGTAAAATAGCATTAAAAATGAATTCCTCGACCCCCAAACCACCCAAAATGATGTACTACATGCCCTGGTAGACAAACATACTTTTTCTTTCCATGTTACCGGAAACCGAGAACGGCCTTTGTAAAAATG
The DNA here is from genome assembly GCF_024679095.1 of Eriocheir sinensis. Lineage (NCBI taxonomy): Eukaryota > Metazoa > Arthropoda > Malacostraca > Decapoda > Varunidae > Eriocheir > Eriocheir sinensis. The sequence continues at coordinate 4,116,652 of NC_066522.1, read as the reverse complement.
GCGGCTTACGGAGTTAGCCCGCACCTTTCAGAGGGGCATGGGGGATAAATTTTAATTTGACCATCAAAGATGTCAAAATCACCGAGAAAGGAACCCTTGCTCTCCTCGGTCACGGACCTTCAGTATATGGCCGAACTAGCGTTCCGGAATAGATAAACGCCCCTGTTACCCCCACCGAGTTGAGGCTGGGGGAGCGGCAGGGCGGGCCTCTCAGGTTTAGACTTCACTGTGGACGAGGTGGCGGCAGGCGCGGCGTGGCTTGGTTAACACGATTATTATTATTATTATTATTATTATTATGACTATTATTATTATCATTACTCTCTCTCTCTCTCTCTCTCTCTCTCTCTCTCTCTCTCTCTCTCTCTCTCTCTCTCTCTCTCTCTCTCTCTCTCTCTCTCTCTCTCTCTCTCTCTCTCTCTCTCTCTCTCTTACCTGCACAAAATCTCCCTCCATCTACTTGTTAATTACCTGTAAGAAAGAAAAATACAATGATACATCAATTATCCAGAACATAAACAACAATAGCAATGAGTTAAGTAAACTCTAAAGAAGTGCTGTATGTCTTGAAACACTGGAGGAAATCTGAACCGATGATAAATGAAACAAAGAACGATAAGAGACACTCGGTAATGTACTAAAGCTAAATAAAACAAGAAGAAAACAACGAAAAGATGAAACAAACAATATACAGGTGAAGTTGACCACATAGTAAAGCCGTACAAGCATGAAATAATAATAATAATGAATAAAGAAGAACAGAGGAATAAAGGAGTAAGAAACGGCATTACATACGAGGATAAAAAACATGAGTCAATACAACTTTAGGGAAGATAATGTGAAAAATGAGCCGTCTAACTATTGCTAATAATCGAGAGAAAGAAGAGGAAGGAAGGAGAGAGAATGAAGGGAGGGGGAAGATAGGAAGAGGGGAGGCAAAAAAGAAATGTGGAGGGAGATGGAAGGGAAAAAGGAAGAAATAAGGAAGGAGAGAGAAAGGAAGAAATAAGGAAGGAGAGAGAAAGGAAGAAATAAGGAAGGAGAGAGAAAGGAAGAAATAAGGAAGGAGAGAGAAAGGAAGAAATAAGGAAGGAGAGAGAAAGGAAGAAATAAGGACGGAGAGAGAAAGGAAGAAATAAGGAAGGAGAGAGAAAGGAAGAAATAATGAAGGAGAGAGAAAGGAAGAAATAAGGAAGGAGAGAGAAAGAAAGAAATAAGGAAGGAGAGAGAAAGGAAGAAATAAGGAAGGAGAGAGAAAGGAAGAAATAAGGAAGGAGAGAGAAAGGAAGAAATAAGGACGGAGAGAGAAAGGAAGAAACAAGGACGGAGAGAGAAAGGACGAAATAAGGACGGAGAGAGAAACGAAGAAGAAAACCAAAAAGGGGATAATGACGAAACTGGAGAAAAGGAGAAATGAAGGATAGAACTAAAACTGAAAAAAGGAAGGTGGAAGGAGCTGACAGAAGTGGATAAAACAACCTGAGCCTTCTTTATTCCGATCCCTATTAAGATATCCGGAAGGGCGAGCGACTTGTGGCCATCCTTCCTCTCTACGTCGCGGACTTTACTCGGAATTTTAGGTAGAGCTGAGGCGAAGGGAAGTGAGATGAAGTTCCGGGAAGGAGAGTTGGATAGAAAGTTAAGGTAAGAAGATAAAAAGTAATCAGACATATGCAGCCAGTACGTCGTCTTCTTTCTCTTGACAACATTTACTCCCCCACATTAATATACAATCGTTTAGTCAGTCAACTTCTTCGTGTGGTTGAGGCGATGAAAAATGAGATGTTACGGCTACAGAAGTTTGACAGGAAAGCTAAAGTAAGTTAATAGTAAGTAAAAAGACATGTACAACCACTGCAAGCCAAATATAGTTCTCCGTCTGGTTGTAGAGCTGAGGCGAGGAGGAGGTAGTGAGGTTATAGTTGGAAGAGAAGCGAGGAAAAGCTCAGATAATGTAACAAAATATAAACATAACCTCTCAGTACAAGAGTCAGGTCCGTAAAGTAAATTAGCGTAAGAGTGTTTGCTAAGTCAGACAAGACAAGAGAGGAAACACATTATTAAGGGAGAGAGGGGAAAAATAAAACTAAGTAGGATGAGTTTAATAGAACAGAGCTTTGTGATAAATGAGGAACAAGTTATTAAAGGAGTAAGGGAAAAAATAAAACTAAATATGATGAGATTGGTAGAATAGTGCTGGGATAAATGAGGAAGAAATAGTGAAGGGAGAGAGAGGAAAAGAAACAAAACTATATAGGATGAGTCTGGTAGAGTAAAGCTTTGGAATAATGAGGTGGGGCGAGGTGAGAAGATACGAGACAGGTGTGTGAAGGGACGCAGGTATAAAGTAAATGAGATAAGGTGCAGGATGTGAAATGGCGACGCTCACGATTAGCAAATAAGGCCGAAGGTAAAGAGAGTGAAGTAGGAAGACAAATATAAGAGGTGACACAGGTAAAAGGAGGAGCAAGGTGTAGGAAGCGCCGGATTTTTAAGAGTTAAGGATAAGCTTGAAGTGATGCGAATAAAGGAAATGATATAAAAGAAACAGGATGGAGGAAGACACAAAATAGATCGGAAATAGAGGTTAAGGAAATTCTTTGACTAGTGGTGAGGAAAAGATGAAGAGTGGGAAGCAAATAATGAGGAAAGGATATTAGATAGAGAGGAAAGGAAAGAAAGAGAAATTAGATAAAGAAGCGAAGGAAGAAAGAAATAGATAAGGAAAGGGAAACAGAAACGAGAAAAGGATATTAAATAGAAAGGAAAGGAAAGAAAGAAATTATATAAGCATGCAAAGGGGAGAAGGAAAAGATGAAGAGTGGGAAGCAAAGAATGAGAAAAGGATATTAGATAGAGAGGAAAGGAAAGAAAGAGAAATTAGATAAGGAAACGAAGGAGGGAAGAAATAGATAAGGAAAGGGAAACCGAAAACGAGAAAAGGATATTAGATAGAGAGGAAAGGAAAGACAGATAAATTAGATAAGCATGCAAAGGAGAGAAGGAAAAGAAAAAGAACGAGAAGCAAAGAATGAGAAAAGGATATTAGATAAAAAAAGAAGCGAAAGAAAAATTAGAAAAAGAAGCGAGGGCGGGAAGGAAAAGATACATAATGGAGAACAGGGAATGAGAAAAAGAATCATTACATAAAAAGGAAAGAAAAAAATGAGAATTTATAGAAGGATGCGAAGGAGAGAAGAAACAGATTAGAAAAGGAGAGCAGATAACGAGATAAGGATATTATTTTGAAAGAAAGGGAAAGAGAAGGAGGAATTATATAGACGAGCGAGGAGGAAAAAGAAGATATGTTGACAAACGGGTCAGGGAAATGAGAGAAAAAAAGTTAAAGGGTAGGCGGTGGCTGACTGGTTAGCGTGCGGGACCCACATTCACCACGCCATGGACAACGTCGGTTCGAATCTCCACGCTACCACCTGGGATTTTTCAGTCACCGCCGAGTGGCCTAAGACTACCCACATGCTGTCCTGAAGACCACCCATCAACCCGGACTCTAGAAGAAACCGTCCAAGTGAATCAAGAGTGAGTTCCGGGGCAGCATGAGCCAAGCATAGCTGGCGCCACTATAAAAATTGCCTGCCCCATGACGGGCTTGGGCCGACCACTTAAGCCTACCGGCGCTACAGGCGGATATGTAAAAGAAAAATAATAATAATTATAAATAAATAAATAAAATAATCAACTTATTTATAATTTATAATTTTGAAACCTTATAAAAAACTAGAATTAGGAAAGAGAATCAATTTATTAGAGAGATATTAAATGGAGAAAGCGAAAGAGATAAAGAAAAAAAGATGGGGTAGGGAAGAAGAAGAAATAGATAAACTCCCTGTGAAGAAAGAAAAGCTAAAGGATGGTTAGGTGAGTTAGGAGACACACTAGAGAGACAGAACGGAAAGGAAAAACAAAAATGGTGGATGGAAGGATGCAAAAAAATAACTGAAAAAGAGAAAAAATAAAGAAAATTAAGATCATAAGATAGGCGGAAGGACAAGATTAAGGGAGGAATGATGAGAGAAAGAAATAACATAATAGCCAGGAACATTCGGGAGCATTTAGAGAAACATAGCTTAATTCACGACTCGCAGCATGGGTTCACAAAAGGTAGGTCATGCCTCACCAATCTCTTGTCCTTCTACAATAAAGTATTTGAGGCGGTTGACAGAGATGAAAATTATGATGTAATCTATCTTGATTTTAGTAAAGCGTTTGACAAAGTTCCTCACCAACGACTGTTGCTTAAATTACAGGCTCACGGAGTAGAGGGTAAAGTTTTGAACTGGGTCAAGGCGTGGCTTAGCAATAGGAAGCAAAGAGTGCAAATCAATGGTAAAAGATCTGACTGGGGATGTGTTACGAGTGGGGTCCCACAAGGTTCGGTATTAGGTCCACTTTTGTTTATTATTTATATCAATGACTTAGACACAGGAATTAGTAATGATGTTAGTAAATTTGCAGATGATACCAAGATCGGTAGAGTAATTGAGTCGGATCAGGACGCTAGTATTCTCCAAGGTGAACTCAACAGCTTATATGACTGGGCGGATAAATGGCAGATGGAGTTCAATGTAGGGAAGTGCAGTATTCTGAGTGTCGGTAGGAACAACCCCTCACATAACTATTGCTTAAATGACACTCTCATAAGTAGGTCTGGGTGCGAGAGGGATTTAGGGGTCTTAGTGAGCTCTGATCTCCGTCCAAGGGCACAATGCATTCAAGCTAGAAATCGAGCTAATAGGGTACTGGGATTTATTTCAAGGAGCGTAAGCAACAGAAGCCCCAGTCTTCCTCAAACTATATTTAGCATTAGTTAGACCTCATCTTGACTATGCGGTTCAGTTCTTGTCACCCTACTATAGAATGGATATCAAAATGTTAGAATCGGTGCAGAGGAGGATGACTAAGATGATTCAGGGGTTGAGAAACTTGCCATACGAGGAAAGACTCAAACAGTTAAACTTGCATTCTCTAGAAAGGCGAAGGGTGCGTGGAGACATGATCGAGGTTTATAAATGGATGAAGGGCTTTAATAAGGGAGACATTCATAAGGTTTTGTTGGTAAGAGAACCGGGTAGGACACGAAGTAACAGGTTTAAACTGGATAAATTCAGATTCAACAGGGACATAGGCAAAAATTGGTTTACTAACAGGGTGGTGGATGAGTGGAATAGGCTTAGCAGTCATGTGGTGAGTGCCAATACAATTGTCACATTCAAAAATAGACTAGATAAATTCATGGACAGCGATATTAGGTGGGGTTAGATACACGGGAGCTTAGGGTCAAAGGAGCTGCCTCGTACAGGCCTACCGGCCTCTTGCAGACTCCTGCGTTCTTATGTTTTTATGTTCTAAGACAGAAACGAGGAAATTTAGAACACAATAAATAACAGAAACAATACAAGAAAGAGGAAAGAAATGATGGGAGAAAAAATAACAAGAATAGAATGAAGGGTAAAAAAGAAACTAATGAAGTAAACAGAAAGAAAGGAAGGGACGAAAGAAGGAGGAAAGAGGAAATAAAGAGGGAAAAAAAGTTACATACTAATACGTAAACAGGGGCAGAAACTTATATGAAAAAGAAAGGGAGGGGACGAGGGAGGGGAAGGAAGATCGCTGATGAGAGGTAAGGAAGAGTAAGAACAGAGGAAAGGCAGTGTCAAAGGAGGAAGGAAACAGGATTAGCTTAGGAGTTAAAGATTCCAGGATGAGGAAGGAAAGGATTACTTGAGGAAGGAGGAAAGTTAGAGCAGGAGGCAGAGGTGGAGGAGAAGGAGGAGGAGGAGGAGGAGGAGGAGGATAAGGAAGAAGAAGAGGAGATGGAGGAAACCGACATACAAACAGAGAAACACGGAGAAACAAACAGACAAACAACAAGAATGCCGAAAATAGACAAACAAACGCACTGTCAGAATATCAAACACTATGGAGGGGCGTATGTAAGTATTGTAAAACCTAAAGAAATAAATGACCAAAGAAAATAATGATACGAACAAAAAAATATGAGTGGGGTGAGGAAAAGAAAAAAAGCTGAAGGGAAAGGATTAAAACACACACACACACACACACACACACACACACACACACACACACACACACACACACACTAATCAGCTAACTCATCCATAATTTACGAATCCCTCACACAAATTTCAGCCAGGTAATTACACCTTTAAAGACAGGTAATTCCCCGCGCGTAAATGACCCGCGAACATCAATCATAACATTAGACCACCACCACTGCCGCCACCACCATCATCACCTCCACCATCACCACCTTCACCACTACCTCCACCATCACCACCACCAACACCACCTCCTCCACCACTACCTCCACCACCACGTCCTGCCTCACCAAAACCACCACCTTCACTACCACGCATACCTCCGCCACTAACACCCACAATCCACCGCCACCACCTCCACCACCACCAGCACCTCCACCACTACGCCTACCTCCACCACCACCACCACCTCCTCCACCACCAACACTTTCATCTCCTCCTCCACCACCTCCGCCTCCTCCTCCTCCTCCTCCTCTCTCCCCTTCTTCGTTTTTTTCTCTTTTTCTTTCTCCATATCTTCGTCCACCAAAAGACATTTGCACAACCATTATATAATTATCTGCTCTTCTTGAATTTATATACATGAATACAGGAAAGAGGAAATAAATGATGGGAGAAAAAAATAATAAGAATAGAAAGGAGGGTAAAAAAGAAACGAATGAAGTAAACAGAAAGAAAGGAAGGGAGGAAAGAAGGAGGAAAGAGGAAATAAAGAGGAAAAAAGTTACATACTAATAGATAAAAAGGGGCAGAAACTTATATGAATACTGAGGCCGTCCTTGCTTTATTGGTTGAATCACAATAATCCCAGGCAAGGGGACGTGCAACCTAGTGTACGCGGCCCAGGCACCCAACTCCCTCTCCCGCACACTCAGCCGAGCACGGGGACATAATAACTACTGGGAGCGTGATAACTACCGATGCGTTCGCCCACTGATTACCGTACACTCTATCCCTACATTCTATGATTTTCGTACATTCTATGATTTTACTTTTGTTGTTATTTATTTCATTTTCTTTCAGCATCACCATCATCATCATCATCATTATTACTGGCTTTCTACATCTCCTCCTCCTCACCCTATAGTAATAATAACAATAACAACATGAACAACAACAACAACAATGACGATGAAGACGACTAAAGAAGTGTTCAAGTTAACTTTCTTCTCAACAGACAAATTTACTTTCCAGCATTCATTTCCTAAAATCCATGTATATACTACATTCACATAAGTACAAGGAGCCAGTTCGATCTAGAAACTTACTGTCGATAACAAAAATAAACGTGCTTGAATAATCTTTTCTTCTCAACAGAATAACTTACTTTCCAGAATTCACCTTTTTTATAAAGACGGGCTCTTCACAAAAGAACAAAGAGTCATTCAATTCAATGCACACACACAGTCAACTAAAAGTGTGCGTTAATTTTGATAACAACAGAAACGCTCAGGTAATCTCTCTTTGCTACAGACTAACTTCCTTTCCAGCATCACTCTTATCACAGGAGACGAAACGGGTCAAGAGGAAGGCGTGCAGACACTATACGCTGCCTGTTCAGCAGCCCCAAACACCTGAGACGCCGAGAATGAGAAAATGAAAGTGGGAGCGACGAAGGAAAAGGAGAAAGAGGGCGGTGAGGCAAAATGATCAAGGAACTGAGCGAAGGACCTGGCTTGTCACCCACCAAAGAAGGGAGGGCGGGAACCCCGAGGAAGGCCGGGTGCACGGCTGTGGGTGTGAGGCCGAATCCACACTCTAGAACTAGACGGCCGTTGGCTAGCAAGCCCTTTGACAGGTCTTTTATTTCGTCCTGCTGGGTGTCTGGTCACCCTCCTCACTGGAGTGGTTTAGTCGCCGAGAGTCCGACTATGCAGCAAGACGTACTGGATTGCATAATACCAGTAATAGTGGTCCAAAACACTAGCCTGACCCCTTTTCACCTTTTGAACTCCAGGTGTACATTCTCTAAAGTACGGGGAGCCATTCAACTCACACAAACTTGAAAGTGATTAAAAAGAAATGCGTTTTCTTTGGTAACGACAACAAGAGTGCTCAGGTAATTCACCTCGCTAGAGACTAACTTACTTTCCAGCCTTCACCTTTTCAAGCCCTGGTGTACACTCACAACACAGAGCGAGTCATTAAATTCGACACACAAACTCGCGATCGTTTGAACAGAAGTGTGTTTGCTTCACTAACAAAGAGATAAGAGTTTTTTTTTCTCTACTACAAAAAAATAATCCCGTATCTGCCATGTACTACATCAGATATTTAGTTTTATTTTATTGTTGTTGCTTTGCTTTATTGACATACCAGCAGCGTAGCGTAGAGACATCTATTCTGTACTATAAATAATAGTCCCGTATTTACATCAGATATTTAGTTTCGTTACAATGTTCTTTTTCTTTATTATAAGAAGAGCATAAGAACGTAAGGAGTCTGCAAGAGGACGTTTGGCCTATACAAGGCAGCTCCTGTAGGCCTAACCCCATGCACCTAGCCTCATTATCCATTAATTATCCAACCTCTTCTTGAATGTATCTATGGTATTGGCACCCACAACATGACAATTGACAGATGCGTAGCAGGAAAACGAAAAAAATGTTGAATAGGAGGAGGAGGAAGAGGAGAAAGTAAATGAAGTAGGGGAGGAAGAAAGCAATAATGACGAGTATGATGATGATGAAAGACCATAATAAAGGAAGAAGAAAGAGGAGTTGTCAGAGCAGGAAGAGGAAAAAGGATGAAAATAATGAAAATAGTAAGAATAGAAGAGTAATAATGGACATTGGGTCTGAAAGGAGGAGGAGGAAACATAGAAACATGGACTAGCAGGCAGCAGAAAGAAAGAAGAAAGAGTTGTCAGAGCAGGAAGAGGAGAAACGGTGACAATAATGAAAATAGTAATAATAGAATAGTAATAATGGACATTGGGTCTGAGAAGAGGAGGAGGAGGAGGAGGAGGAGGAGGAGGAAGATTAGGAAGAGGCCCTTCTCCCTACTACCTGGATCTCATTCCGGCAGCAAAGACACGTACAACGACTACCTTTGACCGCTGAAGCAGGTGCGCGGGCTCGTTATGTAAGGCTCATTCTGTTACCTGCTACCTGTTACCTGTTACCTGCGCCTCCTCCTCCTCGGTTCCTGTCTCTTACTGTTTCTTCTCCTTTTCTTTTTCCTCTTCAGACTGTTAATCCTAGATATTTCGGATTTTTTTCTACCTCCTTTTTCTCTTCTTAATCTTCTTACTGTTTTCATTAGTCACCATTCTTCCTCTTCCTGCACTTACGATTTATCCTTTCTCCTGTTTTTTTCTTTTTCTTATTTCGTTTTTTTTACCTCCCTTTTTTTCTTCTTAATCTTCTAACTGTTTTCGTTATTATCACCATTCTTCCTCTGCCTGCACTTACGATTTATCCTTTCTCCTCTGTTTCTTTCTTCTTCTTCATTATCATTAACATCATCATTATCATCGTCATCTGCTACCCCTTCCTCATTTACTTCTTCCTCACTCCTCTACTCCTCCAATTCTTTTTAATATTTTTTTCCCTCCTCCTTAGCCTCCTCTCTTCCTCCTCCTCCTCTTCCTCCTACTCCTCATCCTCTTCATCCTATTCTTTTTCTTCTTTTTCTCCTCCTCCTCCACTTCTTCGAAAGGTATGGCAGCCAGCGGGCCCTACCTGGCTCACCTCAGCCCTGGGAGGGGGTCGTGAGGTCAAAGGAAGAGTGACCATTACCCGGGCGTGGCTACCTCCTCTCCTCCTTCTCGTTCAATTCTTCTTTTTTCTCCTCCTCCTCCTCCTCCTTCTCCTCTTCCCCGTCCCTCTCTCACTCCCCCTCCTCCTCCCCCTCTTCCTCCTTTTTCCCTCCATACGTCCAGTTTTTTGTTCTCGTCTATTGTCTATTCTCACTCTCTTCCTTTCTTCTACTTATCTATTTGTTAGCTGCCTTCCTCCTCCTCCTCCTTCTGCTCACCCTTCTCCTCCTCCTCCTTTCCTCCATTCATCCATATCTTTGTTGTCTTCTATTGTCTATTCTCACTTTCTTCCTTTCTTCTACTTATCTATTTGTTAGCTGCCTTCCTCCTCCTCCTCCTCCTCCTGCTCCTCCTTATCCTCCTCCAATTCTTCTTCCTCCTCCTCCTTTCCTCCATTCATCCACATCTTTGTTCTCTTCTATTGTCTGTTCTTACTCTCTTCTTTTCTCCCATTTATCTGTTTGTTAGCTGTTTTCCTCCTCCTGCTTCTCCTCCTCCTCCAGTTCTTCTTCCTCCTCCTCCTTTCCTCCATTTATCCATATCTTTGTTCTCTTCTATTGTCTGTTCTCACTCTCTTTTTTTCTCCCATTTATCTGTTTTTTAGTTGTTTCCTCCCTCCTGCCTCTCCTCCTCCTGCTTTTTCTCCTCCTGCTTCTCCTCCTCCTGCTTTTTCTCCTCCTGCTTCTCCTTCTCCTGCTCTCCATAACTTTGTTCTTTCCTCTTATAAGTTTTTACTCTCCTCCTTTCTTCTGTTAATTCATTTGTTTGCTGTCTTTCTCAGTCTTACTTTTCATTCCTTGAGTCTTTTCTACTACATACACTCTAATTCCCTCTATTTCTTCCTCTCTCGCGTCACTTACTCAAAATTTTAATGGATCATCTTTTCTTTATTATTTTTCTGCTTTGCTTATTTTCATTCCTTCTCCGTGTGCCTATTTTCTTTAGCTTAATTTTCTCTCGCTCGTTCAGTTCATTGTTATTATTTATCCTTTTCTTCTACAATGTATTTTTTTTTCATCTCTTCCTTTCTTACGCATTTGTTTTGTCTATCTCTCTGCCTACCTATTTGTTTATCTGCGTATGTGTCGATAAATCAATGTATCCTCTCGCTTTCTCCTAAACAATGAGAGAGAGAGAGAGAGAGAGAGAAAATCAAGTCACGCCCCAATTGATAGTTTAACATTTCGAGAACAACAGTATTGACTGAGGCGGTTTTTGCGTGTGTGTGTGTGTGTGTGTGTGTGTGTGTGTGTGTGTGTGTGTGTGTGTACGAGAGAGAAAAAAAAGAGGGAATTGACCAACACGAGCACCATTCTTTTTCTCCTCCAATCCCTTACCTTCCCTCCATTCTTCCCTCCCTCCCTCCCTCCTTCCCTTTTCTCCTCCTCTCCTTCTCTCCATTCCTTCCCCGTCCTACATACCTCCAAGGACACCCGCTGCTCCTCCTCCTCCTCCTCCTCCATATTCACCTCCCTTCCCCCCCTCGGTCTCTTCTTGCACCTTTCTTTCTCTCCTTTCCTCTACTCTTGTCTTATTTATTTGTTTTTCTTATTAATTCTCTCTCTCTCTCTCTCTCTCTCTCTCTCTCTCTCTCTCTCTCTCTCTCTCTCTCTCTCTCTCTCTCTCTCTCTCTCTCTCTCTCTCTCTCTCTCTCTCTCTCTCTCTCTCTCTCTCTCTCTCTCTCTCTCTGAAGTGTTTGGGAAAGAATTAATCACTCACGTCTCGTTGCCGGAGGTGGAGGAGAGAAAAATCAAAGAGGAGGAGGAGGAGGAGGAGGAGGAGGAGGAGGAGGAGGAGGAGAGAAAGTAATAGATGGGATAAGAAAGATGAGGATTAATTTTTTGGCGATGAGCTATTTGTTGGCAATGAGGAGGAGGAGGAGGAGGAGGAGAAGAAAGAGAGGAGGAGGCGGCATATATGAGAGGTATGACTAAGAAGATAAGAGAAATGAGGTGACGATACATGGACAAGAAATTCATCAGCCTTGTAATTA
>NC_066522.1:4092319-4102319 GCF_024679095.1 Eriocheir sinensis | reverse complement strand
AAAAAAAAAAAAATAAGAACATAAGAGCATAAGGAGTCTGCAAGAGGCCGGTAGGCCTATTCAGGACAGTTCCTGTGAGCTAAACCCCACTAACATCACTGTCCATGAGTCTATCTCATATCTTACTTAATGTGTCTATCGTATTGGCACTCACCACATGACTGCCAAGTCTGTTTCATTCATCCACCACTCTGCTGGCAAACCAATTCTTGCCAACGTACTTGTTGAATCTGAATTTATCCACTCAAAATTAGAAGGATAATTAGCAATAGGAAGAGATAAGAAAAAATACACCAATAACAACAGGAAAAAAGGAGAATCTAAACACTGCCAAGAAGAGAACAACAACGTAAAAGAAAAAGCATGCTAACTGAACACACACACACACACACACACACACACACACACACACACACACACACAGACCTGCACCCTCTGGACCGGTGTGTGGGGGGGGCGCCTCTATAACCCACCTGTCGGGGGAAAGAAAGGAGAACGATTAGCGCCGATGATTAGAAAACGGTGCGGAGGGAAAAGGTGCGGGTGCGGGGGACAGGTGTTGGGTGGAGGAGGAGGAGGAGGAGAGGGGGAGGGGCAGGGAGGGGGGGAAGAGGAGGAAACATGGAAACATGGACTAGCAGGCAGCAGAAAGCCTGTTGACTCATTACTGGACTGCCTGCTTTTAGTGATTTAATCAGTCTATTAGCCATAGGAGTGGCTTGCAGGGAAGGATTAAAGCACAAGTACCTACTCTTGGATACTTTCACTTCACTTCCGTTGCAGCAAAGTTTCGATCAATGCGTTTCTTGAAGGAGTTGATTGTCTCTGCGCTAACCATCTCTGCAGGAAGGCTGTTCCAGTGGCGAACAACTCTATTCGAGAAATAACTCCTGCCGATGTCGGTATTGCATCGCTTTGCTTGAAATGTTTTTCCGTTGTTTCTTGTCCTCGGGTTTGTATGTGGCGTGAAGAGTTTGGAGTGATCAACATTGCTGAGCTTGTTCAGGTACATAAAGACTTGTATCATGTCTCCCCGCAGTCTTCTCTTTTCCAACGTGAAGAGGTTGAGTCGCCCGAGTCGCTCTTCGTAGGGCTTCGTCCTCAGTGATGGTATCATCTTCGTGGCGCGGCGCTGTACTCTCTCAAGTAATTCAATGTTTTCCTGTAATTAGGAGACCAGAATTGCACGGGGTATTCCAGGTGATCCCTTACCAGCGGATTATACAAGGATAACATAACTCCCTGCGTCTTGTATCCGAAGTTCCTCGCTATGAACCCGAGCATTGTACTGGCTTTCTTACAGGCAGACTTGCAGTGTTTTGTTTGTTTCAAGTCACTGCTGATGGTGACCCCGAGGTCTTTTTCCTCTTGCACTACCTGTAGTGGTTCGCCACCCATGTGGTATGTGTAGTTGCTGTTTCTGGATCCGATATGCATTACTTTACATTTGGTAGTGTTGAAGGACATCTGCCATTTTTCTGACCACCGAGTGATCTGGTCCAGGTCCCTTTGGATAATTTCGCAGTTTGCTGTCGTGAGGGCCTTCCCACCCACCTTTGTGTCGTCGGCAAATTTTTAAAGAGTGGATTTTAATCCTAGTCCTAGGTCATTGATATATATAAGATATATATATTGATATAATAAGAGAAGGAAGGAATGATAAAGAAGAAAACGTGAAGAAAGATGAAGGGAGGAGAAAGAAAGAATGAGGAGAAAAAGGAGGAAGAGGAGAGAGAGGAGTAGGAAAATGAATGAATGAATGAATGAAGAAAGGAAGGAGGGAAAGAAGGAAAGAGGGAGGTGGAAGGGAAGAAAGAGGAGAAGATATGATGGAAAGAAGGAAGGAAAGAAGGAGGGAAGGAAGGAAAGAAGAAAGGAGGGAAGGAACGAAGAAAGAAATGACCGAAGAAACGAAGGAAGAAAGAAAGGCAGAAAGCAAGGAAGGAAGGAAGGAAGGAAAAATGGGAAGGAAGGAAGGAATATACAAAAAAATAATAAAAAAAACATTAAAATATCCTAGTTATTGGGAAAGAAAGTTCACGGTACAAATATCAAATCAATGACTAATAACTCACCAGGTGTGCAAAAAAGCAGGCGTGTGACAGCTCAGGTGAGTGAAGGATGAGGAAAAACATGGCTCGCTCCCTCTCACTGCCACTTTCCCTAAATCTTTCTATCCATCACTTTATATCTATCTTTCTATCTATTTATATCTATCTAGAACACACTTTTTATCTCACATCCTCTTTTTACATTATCTATCTGTCTATCTATTTATATCTATCTAGAACACACTCTATCTGACATTCTCTTTTTACACTATCTATCTGTCTATCTATTTATATCTATCTAGAACACACTCTATCTCACATCCTCTTTTTACACTATCTATCTGTCTATCTATTTATATCTATCTAGAACACACTCTATCTCACATCCTCTTTTTACACTATCTATCTGTCTATCTATTTATATCTATCTAGAACACACTCTATCTCACATCCTCTTTTTACACTATCTATCTGTCTATCTATTTATATCTATCTAGAACACACTCTATCTCACATCCTCTTTTTACACTATCTATCTGTCTATCTATTTATATCTATCTAGAACACACTCCATCTCACATCCTCTTTTTACACTATCTATCTGTCTATCTATTTATATCTATCTAGAACACACTCTATCTCACATTCTCTTTTTACACTATCTATCTGTCTATCTATTTATATCTATCTAGAACACACTCTATCTCACATTCTCTTTTTACACTCCATCAATATCCCTTTCTCTCTCTCTCTCTTTCCCCCTCACCATTCCACCCTCTCTCCCTCTCATCAATACTCTCCCTTTATCATTCTATCTCTATCTATCTTGCAAACACTAATTCCCTTTTTTTACACTCCATCAATATCCCTTTCTCTCTCTCTCTTTCCCCTTCACCATGCCACCCTCTCTCCCTCTCACCATTCCCCACTCCCTTCCCTTCCCCATTCCCTCCCGTAGTACATCCATTAGTGGGTGATAAATATACCGTACCTTCTTATCAATCGTGGAATTAACCAAAAAAGACGAAATAAAGGAATAATAAAAATAAGACAGGAAAAAAAGATTAAAAAAAGTTGGTAATGAAAGAGGTAAATTGTCACATAAATGCTTACAACTCATCACTTAACATAGAGTACGAGAGATAAAAATTGGTGTCACTTCTTCCGCAAACTCTAGTAACACAAATAAAGAGAATAATAAAATAAGAACTATAAGAAAAAAGAACATAAAAGTAGAAAAAAAAGAGCCACACGATTATTCCTTAGATACAGATTCATTTTCTCTTCTCTTCTCTTCTCTTCTCTCTCTCTCTCTCTCTCTCTCTCTCTCTCTCTCTCTCCTCTCCTCTCCTCTCCTCTCCTCTCCTCTCCTCTCCTCTCCTCTCCTCTCCTCTCTTCTCTTCTCTTCTCTTCTCTTCTCTTCTCTTCTCTTCTCTTCTCTTCTCTTCTCTTCTCTTCTCTTCTCTTCTCTTCTCCTCTCCTCTCCTCTCCTCTCCTCTCCTCTCCTCTCCTCTCTCTCTCTCTCTCTCTCTCTCTCTCTCTCTCTCTCTCTCTCTCTCTCTCTCTCTCTCTCTCTCTCTCTCTCTCTCTCTCTCTCTCTCTCTCTCTCTCTCTCTCTCTCTCTCTCTCTCTCGGCTCTGGCTTTCGCACATCACCACTGCGGGAAACAAATGAAGATCGACGTCAAACAATCTTGCCCAAAAAGTTCGCTGTTTGGCTGATGCACTCCCCCCTCCTCCCTCTCCTCCTCCTCCACCCCACCCTCCCCTCGCACCCCTTCACCCCATCTCCCTCCTCACCTCTCTTCCTTCACTCATTGCCTCCAAACCACCCACCCTTACACCCTTAAACACCCTTAGCTTAAACCAGCCTCTCCGTCTCTTCCACTTCCTCTTCCGCCTCGTTCTTCAGCCTTTCCTTCCCCTTACCGTTTCCTGCTCTCCCTTTTCCTTTCCTTCACCCCTGTCTACTCCCCTTTCCCTCCTTTCATCCCTCCTTTCCCCTCCTTTTTACAATCTTTCCTTCAAACTCTATCCAATACCCATTTATTCCTTTACCCACTCGTCTTCTACCCCTTTCCTTATACTCCTATTCACCCATTCCTTCCCTTAATCAAAGTCTACCTTCTACCTATTCCCTTATCTCCTTGTTTCCTACCCCTTTCCTTCAACTCCTATTAACCCATTCCTCCCTTAACCAAGCTCTATCGTATTCCCATTCCCTCATACACTCGTCTCCTTACCATTTAAACCCCTCCCCCATTCTCACTCCTGTCTTTCACCTCCTTTTTTCATTGGTCACTTTCTTCTTCCATGCTAGTTCCCCCTTTCACCCATCTTCCCATCCCTTCATTCATTCCTCCCTATTGTATATTCCCTCGTATTTTCCTTTCACCCGTTCCCCCATTCCCCTTTATTCTCCCCATTTCCTCCTTAATTCCTTTACTCCTCCTTATATTTTCCTCCCTCATCCTCCAATCACCTTCAGCTCCCCTTTCCATTCCCTCCCTTTTTCCCTCACTCCCCATTTCCTATACCCCCTACCGCCTTATTTCTCCCCATTTCCTCCTTAACTCCTTTACTCCTCCTTATTATACCCTCCCTCATCCCCCAATCACTTTCAACTCCCCTTTCCATTCCCTCCCTTTTTCCCTCACTCCCCATTTCCTACACCCCCTAGCATCTATTCATCTCCCTCCCCTTCCACTAACCTTCTATTCCTCCACCTTTCTACTCCGTTTGTACCTCCTCCACCTCTTCCTCATCCCTCATCCTCACTTCCCTCCCCTTCCACCACCTTTCTATTCCTCCACCTTTCTACTTCTTTTGTACCCCCCTCTACCTCTTCCTTATTCCTCATCCTCATCTCCCTTCACTTGTATACTTCTTTGCTCTCCTCTATTCCTCTCCCCCACCTTCTCACCCATCTTCTTTTCCTATCCTTCCTCACCCTTCATCCCCTTTCCCTACTTTTTTCACTCCTTCACTCTTCCTCCTTCTCCCATTTCATCTTCTCACTCCCCTCCGTTTCCTCTTCTCTCAGCCTCTCCCATAAACCTCACACTATCTATCTCCTCGAACCTCTCCTATCCTCCCCCCTCCCCCAACACGCACACCGAAGATTGAGTGAAGGGAACCAGACTCGCCCCTTCCCAGAAACTTGTGTGCGTATCTCCCAAACAGATGATCGACTGAGGACGTGTGTGTATGTGTGTGTATGTCTGTGTATGTAATCGTGTAAGCAATAAAAAAGGAAGAAGACAGATGTGTGTGTGAGTCTGCGTGGGTGGGTAGGTGAATCTGTGTGTGTGGGAGGAGGGAGGGGATGAATGTGTGTGTGTGTGTGTGTGTGTGTGTGTGTGTGTGTGTGTGTGTGTGTGTGTGTGTGTGTGTGTGTGTGTGTGTGTGTGTGTGTGTGTGTGTGTGTGTGTGTGTGTGTACCTGTGCTCTCTCCTGTTTACACCTGCAGTCAGTTAGCCAGCTCCTCTGTTCCACCGGAGCCTCGTTCGTCTTTTATGTTCTGTTTGGCAACGATTCACCTGCTCAGGGGGGAGGGAGGAGGAGAAGGAAACATGGAAACATGCAGACATGGATAAACAAGCAGCGGAAAGCCTATTAGCTCATTACGAGGCTGCGTGCTTTCAGTGATTTAGTTAGTCCGTCAGCCACATGAGTAACTTGCGGAAATTATTAAAGCACTACTGTACGTACTCATGGACATATTCAATTCACTTACGACGCAGCAATGCGATTCTTAAAGGAGTTGATTGTTTTCGCACAAATACTTCTGCAGGAAGCCTGTTCCAGTGGCGGACAAATCTGTTAGAGAAATAACTTGTGCCGAACAGAGTTTTCCCCCACTGGAACAGCCTTCCTGCAGAAGGACAAGGAGAAGGAGGAGGAGGAGGAGGAGGAGGAGGAGAAGGAGGAGGAGGAAAAGGAGGAGGGAGAGGAGGAAAAGGAAGAGGAGGAGGAGGAAGAGGTAGACTAGTAATGATAATAGTACTACTACTACTACTACTACTACTACTACTACTACTACTACTACTACTAATAATAATAATAATAATAATAATAATAATAATAATAATAATAATAAAAATAAAAATAATTAAGATAAATAATAAGAATAAGAATAAGAATAAGAATAAGAAGAAAAACAAGAAAAAACAAGAACAAGAACAAAAATAAGATCAAGAAAAGCAAAAACTAGAACAAGAACAATGGAAACAAAAAGAAAAATCAGAGAGAGAGAGAGAGAGAGAGAGAGAGAGAGAGAGAGAGAGAATGGTAAAAGTGAGCGGGGAGGTAAGACACACAAACGCTCTCCCTTTTCTTTTCTTCCTTGCCTTGTTGTCCCGCGCGGTGCTAAAAACGAGGGGAGAGTAAACTGTGTACGGGAGGAGGAAGAAGAGGAGGAGGAGGAAACATGGAAACATGGAGCAGCAGACAGCAGAAAGCCTGGTGGCTCATTACGAGGCTGCCTGCTTCAATGATTAAATCGGTTCCTCGCCACTTGGGTGACCTGCGGGAAGATCAAAGTACTTTTGGACGTGCGCGGTTACGTTCAGTTACCTTGACGCAGCAAAGTGACGGTCATTACGGTTTTTAAAGAAATTGATTGTTTCCGCACTAATACTTCTGCAGGAAGGCTCTTTCAGTGGCGGACGATTCTCCGAAATATAATTCCAGCTGATGTCTGTACTAAATCGCTTCGCAGTAATTGTTTGACCGTTGTTTCCCTTCCTCGGTTTAGTTTGAGGCGTGAAGAGCTTAGAATGATCGACATTACTGAACTAGTTTAAGTATTTGAAGGACTGGATCAGGTCCCCGGCAGTCGTTTAATTTCCAACGTAAAGAGCTGAGTTGCCTGAGTCGTTCTTCATAAAGCTGAGTCCTTAATGATGACATCACTTTCGTAGCGCGTCGCTGTATTCTCTCGTGCATATCGATGCCCTTCTTGTACCAGAACTATACGGCGTGTTCCAGGTGGGTCCCTACAGCGAGTTACAAGAGGACAACATTACTCCCGGCGTCCTGTACTCAAAGTTTCTCGCTATGAACCCGGCCGGACATGAGAAAAAGAAGAAGTAACATATAATCAAAAAGAGAACGACGGATTGATAGATGGGATAATGGTAGGGTGAATGTAAAGAAAGGCAACGGATGAATTTGAGGGATGGATGGACAGATGGAAGAAGGGATGGACGGCAAGGGAGAACAGATGTAGGTGGAACGGACACACAGACACACAGACAATACAGTATGAACGTAGATACAGACAGACAGAAAAAAATAGATAGATAAATAGATAGATTATAGGCCAAAAGGGGAACCTGTTAGTGCTAAAAATACTTCCTTAATTCTCTCTCTCTCTCTCTCTCTCTCTCTCTCTCTCTCTCTCTCTCTCTCTCCTAGTTACGGCTGTCATAATTAATTAATTCGATTAAATAACTCGTAGACAAATATAAGATTTAACTTTTGCTGTTGGCTGCAAGTCTGTCAAATCCTCTCTTCCCTTGTCGTGATCCGTCCCTGGTCCATTCCCGTGGTCTGAGCCGCTCCGTTCAGCACCTTGACCCGAAACTCGGAACCGGATCACGATTAGTCAACAGAACCGAGTGATCTGTCGTGATTTTGCAGGGGAGGTGGGTGTAACAGCAACAACAGCAACAGCAACAACAAACACGATAACAACAACAACAACAGAATATCTAGATTAAGAGGAATGATAAGAAATGATAAGAAATGCTATGAAACATGGTGGTGACGAGGCCGTCACGGGTCACAGGCATGTCTGCGGGCCGCTTACTGAGCCTCGGCGACCTCGCGCCTCCGCCACTCAGCGATTTCATCGCGCACGTGGCTGTGGCACTGCAGGACGGCGTCCCTGTGGCCCTTGATGTGCAAGGTACGCCGGACCCGCACGATGCTGACGCCGTGGCTCCGCTGCAGGTCCTCCAGCTGGCGGTCACTGGGGCCTGCGAGATGGGCGATGAATCTCTGAGGCACGGTGAGGCTGCGATAGGCGTAGAAAGCTGTGGCAGCGGCAGAGATGTGCACTGGTGAAGGGGCCTCGCCTTGACGGGAAACTGCCCTGTCTGTGGCACTATTCCCGCTCCGAGAGCCTTCCCCCAGCTCGGGGGCCTCTTCCTCTGCGGCAGTGCCACCAGAGGCTTCCCTCAGCTCGGGGTGCAGCTCGGTGGCCTCCTCTTCTGCAGCAGTGCCACCAGAGGTTTCCCCCAGCTCGGGGGCCTCCTCCTCTGCGGCAGTGCCACCAGAGGCTTGCTCCAGCTCGGGGTGCAGCTCGGGGGCCTCCTCCTCTGCGGCAGTGCCACCAGAGGCTTCCCCCAGCTCGGGGTGCAGCTCGGGGGCATCCTCCTCTGCGGCAGTGCCACCAGAGGCTTGCTCCAGCTCGGGGTGCAGCTCGGGGGCATCCTCCTCTGCGGCAGTGCAACCAGAGGATTGCTCCAGCTCAGGGTGCACCTCAGGGCCTCCTCCTCTGCAGCAGTGCCTTCCCCAGCTCGGGGTGCAGCTCGGGGGCATCCTCCTCTGCGGCAGTGCCACCAGAGGCTTGCTCCAGCTCGGGGTGCAGCTCGGGGGCATCCTCCTCTGCGGCAGTGCCACCAGAGGCTTGCTCCAGCTCGGGGTGCACCTCGGGGGCCTCCTCCTCTGCGGCAGTGCCACCAGAGGCTTCCCCCAGCTCGGGGTGCAGCTCGGGGGCATCCTCCTCTGCGGCAGTGCCACCAGAGGCTTGCTCCAGCTCGGGGTGCAGCTCGGGGGTCTCCTTTGCGGCAGTGCCACCAGAGGCTTGCTCCAGCTCGTGGACCGACTCGTGTGCATCAGTGCCATCCATATCAGAGGCTTCCACAACCTCGTGGACCGCCTCGTCAAGTTCGTTGTATTCCACCGCAAACACTTTGTCCGTGGGAACCTTCCTTTCAGTGTGGGTGTCATCATCGTTGTCGGCGTTTGCTTCATCATTTTCCACTGAGAACACCTTTTCTAGGTAAGTCTTCCATTCACTGTAGGTGTCGTCATTATTGTCAGTGCTTTCTTCATCATCATCCATCGAAAACACCTTTTCCAGGTAAGTCTTCCATTCACTGTAGGTGTGATCATTGTCAGTGAGTTCTTCGTCATACACGGCCTTCTTACCCTTGCCGGGTTTCTGTTCCAATGGCCATGCCGTGGGAAGAGCCTGGAACTGTTGGCTGGCCTGCTGGAGGCCGACCTTGTCATCGTAGATATACAAGTAGAAACTGCCAGGTCGGCCTCCATCAAGCAGCGGCTCCATGAACTCATCCAAGCTAACGCGGGCCTTGCGAGGGGCACCGCGGCAGTAGTACGCCACACAGATTTTGATCTGCATGGCTGCGGCGTCTGCCTTGCCGCTGCACCTGAAGAGGTACTCCAGGTCCAGCGGGGCAGGGACGGAGGTGGGGCCGCACGCCTCCGGGAAGGCGAAGACGCCCACCCTCCGCGAGCTGAGGGCTCGCCAGCACCCCCGACGCCGGAGGAGGGTGATGGTCACCTTGCGGGGCCGCGCCCCGCCGCTGGCGCCGCCGTCGACGGCCAGCATGACGCAGGTGCCGTACACGGTGCGCCGGATTTTGTCTTTGCTGACTGTTTTTGTGTACATTTTATTGTAAATGTTTGACATATGTCACGGTGAGCGAGGCGGCGGCAGTCACGACAGAGTGAGATGGTGGCGGCCGGCGCCCCTTGCACGGCAGACCCTTCCCGCACTGCTGCCAAGGCTCAGTTTCCTGCATTGTTTGTCGGAAACAAGCAACAGCAGCGTGTGTGTGTGTGTGTGTGTGAGAGAGAGAGAGAGAGAGATCCTCCTCCTTCTGCTCCTCCCCCACACGCACAAATGAGAGAAAACTAAGTAACATCAGAGTAGCAGGAACTGAAAGGCATAGAACACAAGCGTCTCAGGTAGCTAGC
>NC_066522.1:4079819-4089819 GCF_024679095.1 Eriocheir sinensis | reverse complement strand
AAAAAGATTAGGTTGATTACATTTAGGAAAGGTGAACAAGTGTGGAGGAAGCGGAAAGGAAGGGAAATAAAGGAGGGATATGGTTAGGCAAGGTGGATGGGAAAGGAGAGTGAAGTGGAGTGGAGGAGCGGAAAGGAAGGGAAGCAAAGGAGGGATACAGTTAGGCAAAGTGGATGGGGGAGGAGAGTGAAGTGGAGTGGAGGAGCGGAAAGGAAGGGAAGTAAAGGAGGGGTACGGTTAGGCAAAGTGGATGGGAAAGGAGAGTGAAGTGGAGTGGAGGAGCGGAAAGGAAGGGAAGTAAAGGAGGGATACGGTCAGGCAAAGTGGATGGGAAAGGAGCGTGAAGTGGAGTGGAGGAGCGGAAAGGAAGGGAAGTAAAGGAGGGATACAGTTAGGCAAGGTGAATGGGAAAGGAGAGTGAAGTGGAGTGGAGGAGCGGAAAGGAAGGGAAGTAAAGGAGGGGTACGGTTAGGCAAGGTGGATGGGAAAGGAGAGTGAAGTGAAGTGGAGGAGCGGAAAGGAAGGGAAGTAAAGGAGGGGTACGGTTAGGCAAAGTGGATGGGAAAGGAGAGTGAAGTGGAGTGGAGGAGCGGAAAGGAAGGGAAGTAAAGGAGGGGTACGGTTAGGCAAAGTGGATGGGGGAGGAGAGTGAATTGGATGGAGGAGGCGGAAAGGAAGGGAAGCAAAGGAGGGGTACGGTTAGGCAAGGTGGATGGGAAAGGAGAGTGAAGTGGAGTGGAGGAAGCGGAAAGGAAGGGAAGTAAAGGAGGGATACGGTTAGGCAAGGTGATGGGGAAGGAGAGTAAATTGGAGATAAAGCCGGAGAATGTTGAGTTTGTGGCGGTGTTCCACAAAAAAATGACTAAATTTCTTAGATTTAGGAATATAGGATTTATGTGGAGACGTAAAGGAGGCGGGAGAGCGGAAATGAGGGAGAGGGGGCGTACAGGGAGGGAAGGATGTGTGGACGGGAAATAATGTAGGAAGACACAAGGTTAGGATTTCTTTCTAGATGATATTCCACGTAAAAAGTCATCTGCATTAAATTTTGTCTTGGGAAAGGTGGAATTGTTCGAATCTTTTTTCATTTACCGGCCATCAGTCAACTAATCTTTTCCATTACTTTTTACTTAGTTGTTTATTTTCTCACTCAAAGTTTTAGCGTATGTTACGGGATTACGTGTACATATTTTTTTTATTATTATTTCACTTTCATATCAACTTAAAGCATCGACACCACCCGCTGAGCCATACTTACATACTTGTCATACATTGTTGGTACTGTTAGTTAGCATGGTAGAAAAAACGGTAGGTTCGCAAGCATGGGAAATTTCGTGTAAAAAATATGACAAGTGAAGGAAAGAACGAAAGATAAAAAGAAAGAAGAAAGACAAGGCAAAAAGAAGAAAGTTATATAGACATGAAGAAGATGACAAATAGCAAAAGAGAAAGGGAGTGAGTGGGAGGAAGCAGGAGATGAATGGCGCTGAATGTCTGAAGGAAGAAAACAATAATATACACACTGATTACACAACCCGAATACATATTGAGAGAGAGAGAGAGAGAGAGAGAGAGAGAGAGAGAGAGAGAGAGAATAGAAAGTAGTGGAAGCTGCATCGGTTTCATCTCCCTTTCTTCTTCATCTTCATCAACTCATCTCCTTCTCCAGTCCCTCCTTAGTCATCTCCACCTCTGCATCTTCTCATCTCAGCATCATCTTTTTTTATCCATCTTTTCCTTTTCACTTCCTCCACTTCCACATTCTTCACTGATCTTCTCCATTTCTTCATCTCACATTTTCATGCTCCTCATCTCCACTTCTTCATATCACTTTTACCTCTTCTACACATCTCTCTCTCTCTCTCTCTCTCTCTCTCTCTCTCTCTCTCTCTCTCTCTCTCTCTCTCTCTCTCTCTCTCTCTCTCTCTCTCTCTCTCTCTCTCTCTCTCTCTCTCTCTCTCTCTCTCTCTCTCTCTCTCTCTCTCTCTCTCTCCTTCTTCCATGCTCATCATCAATTCATCTCCACTCACTCATCTCACCTCACTCCCTTCACCATGTAATTTTCACCTCTTTGTCATCTCAACATATCAGTCAACCTCTTCTCCCTCCATCTCTATCCACTTCTTCATCTCCTCCTTTTCCATACTCATCCCTAATTCATCTCCACTCACTCATCTCCTCACCTCACTCTCCTCCACATCATCTTCGCCTCTTCATCTTCTCCCTCCATCTCTATCCACCTCTTCGTCTCCGCCACTTTCATCTCCACTCTCATCACCGCTCTCAGCATTAACATTCACCACCACAAAGACGACAAGGCAACACAAAGTCACCACCACCATCATCACTACCACTCCGCTCCCACCACCACCATCACCACCACCATCACCACCACCAAGACTAATATTGCACCGTCAACACACCTTTTTTTTATCACAGGTGTTGTAAATGACCGGCAGAAGTGACCACCTCATCGTCTTCCCCTTCACTACACACTAAAAAAAGGAGGAATGAAGTATCTTAACTCTATTACTACCTTAACTACTGCTACATACTACTACTATTACTACTACTACTGCTACTACTACTACTATTACTTTTTTTTAACATCAAGGGAGGCAGCTCAAGGGCAAAGAACAAAACCAACAACAAAAATGCCCCAAAATTGCTACTACTACTACCACTACTACAAGTACAACTACCACTATCACTACTACTACTACTACCACTACTACTGATGACTAATATCTTACATTCGATAAGTTAAACTGCCACACACTATCTCTTGCACCTATAAAAACCACCACTGCAACTATTTATCACCTCCACCATCACCACCACCATCACCACTATCACCACCACCACCAAAAGCCTCCTCTCCTCTCCTCTATTATAAATGTGACGTTGTGTTCCTAACTATATCAACATGCTTTTTATTTTTTCTTACATTCCTAATTGGATAAACATAAAATAAGTACATAATATATTCTTCAAGTCACTATTTACACATTCAAATGAGCTGGTGAATGTGTGTGCGTGTAGGTGTGTGTGTGCGTGTGTGCGTGTAGGAAGGGGGATGGGTGCATGTGTGTGGAGAAGGGAGGGGGGAAGGGGGGGCATGTGTGTAGGGGTGCATATGTGGGGGGGAGGGGTTATGGGGTGCATGTGGGGGAGAGCGGGATTATGTGGGGGGGGGGGGGGGGGAAATAGGTGTGTGTGTGTGTGTGTGTGTGTGTGTGTGTGTGTGTGTGTGTGTGTGTGCACTGACTTGTTTAGAAAGTAAGATCAGCCGGTCAAGGTTCAAGACTCATCCCCTCCCTCGCCTCTCCCTTCCCCTTCCCCTAGTCCTCTCTCCCTCCCCATCCCCCTCCATAGTGCTGCTTGATTAGTCCCCTAGCCACGGAGCCCCTTCTTCCAGCCCCGTTTTGCCACTTCCTCATCTCTCCCTTTTTCCCTTCCTTTCTTTCTCCCTCCTTCCCTCTCTTCCTTCTTTTCTGTCTCCCTTCCTTCTCCTTCCTTTCTTCCTTCTTCCTTTTTCTTTATCCCAAATTGTCTCCACTCGTCCCATAGTCACTGATCCCTTACCTTTGCAATTTTCTCACTTTTCCTTTCTTCCTTTCCTCCTTTCTTCTTTTTCTTTTAGCCCAAACAGCCGCTTCATAAACTTCACACACATCTCCTTGAACTCCCGTACTTACTATCCTCTTCCCCATTCTTTACTTTTGTAGCCTCAGACTCCTCTTTGCTACTTTATTTTGATTCATTAACCCAAACAGCTTCTCCCCCAACCCCGGTTCGTCCGTCAACTCCGACTCAACTACTCGCGTTCTATTTCGTAATTTACTTTCTTTTATGATCGTCTTCTATTCCCTCCTTAACCTCTCCATTTGTCCTCCAACTCACCATTTTATCCCTCCAGAAAAGATCATCCATTCCCCTCAGCAAGTATCTTAGGTCGGTATTACAAGACAAATTCGCTTTTCACATCACCAATTTCTAGAGGTCAAAGAAGGGGTCAGTCCATGGAGGCATTATACCTCCATGGGTCAGTCAGATTCTTATGATTGTTTCTTCAGGTTCATGGTACAGAAGAAGGGTCACACTACCACCAGGGTCAAAAACTACCCCTGGAAATGCCCACAACTCCTACGAAAGCCTTGTCAAATGTGTGTTGTTGGACGAGTCTTATAATACGACCCTTAAACTCTCCCTCTTTTACCTGAGCATGAAGGATTTTTTAACTGAGCAGTCCTCGTCTTTCTCCTTTTCCCTCTCCATTAACTCTTCTTCATTACTTTTCATTCATCCAGTCCCTCCAGTAACTCTCTTAATTCCACAATCAAATGGCAGTTCATCTCAGGCAGCGGGGATTTGAGCTGGAGTTTGCAGGCGCGTAAACTTTCCAAAGTGTATGAGTTCCACAATCAAATGGCAGTTCATCTCAGGCAGCGGGGATTTGAGCTGGAGTTTGCAGGCGCGTAAACTTTCCAAAGTGTATGAGTTCCACAATCAAATGGCAGTTCATCTCTGGCAGCGGGGATTTGAGCTTCCGCATTAGTTCTCTTCCTTCTCATTTTTCCTCTCCATTAACTTTTTATCATCTCTCACTCTCTCCTTAAACTCTTCAAAATGCATATATCCTCTTTGCCACTCCCTCCAGACAACATCAGATTTATTGTTTTCTTCTCATTCCCCCGCAAATAAAAATATAAAAAAACGTGAAAGAAGACCTCCGTCACGCCATTATTCAGCCCGTAGAGCGCATCCACATCTCATTAAACCACCAAACTTCCTCACCTTTACGAATAACCTTTACGAATTTTTCTCCTTCATCCCCTTCTTTGATCTTTTTCTCCCTATTTAGTAACCCTCTTCCAGGTCCCGGGTAAGCACTTCTAAGCTCTTTCTATTACATCCTTCCCCTTCGACACAGACATTAGGAGGAAAAAAAGGGCTCCATCCCCCCACCTCTTCCTCCTTCTCTGTTCTGTCACACTCTTCCTGGTCCTCTCTGTTAAACACTTCCCCTTCTACGCACTCATTAGGAGGAAAAAAAAAAAGTGTCCATTCTACACCTTCCCTCCTCTCCTCTCCTTTCTTCTCTCCTCTCCCATCACCCTCTTCTAACTCCTTTTTATTAACTCTTCTCCTTCTACACACCCATTAGGAGGGAAAAAGTGTCCAAATCCCACCTCCCCTCCTCTCTTCTCCCTTCACCCCCTTCTTATTCCTTTCTATTAACTCTTCCCCTTCTACACACCCATTACGAGGAATAAAAAGTCCATCCCCATCTTTCCTTCTCTCTCCCTTCCTTCTTCTTTCTCTGTTCTCCCATAACCCTCTATTAACTCCTCTATTAAAGTCTTCCCCTTCTTCTCACCAATTAGGAGGAAAAAATCTCCATTCTCTACCTTTCCTTCTCTCCTCCTCCTTTTTTTTTGTCCTCCCGTCTCCCTCTTCTAAGCGCTCTCTATTGAACTGTTCCTCTTCTACACAGCTATCAAGTAGAAAAAAATAAGTCTTCCTTCCCCATCCTTTCCTCCTCTTCTCCTCCCTTCCATCTTTGTTCTCTCATCGCCCTCTTCTCAGCCCTCTTCATTAAACTCTTCCTCTTCTTCTCAGTTATTAAGAGGAAAAAAATAAGTCTCCATACCCAACCTTTTCCTCCTCTCCTCCCTTCTTCCTTCACTGTTTTATCATTGCCCTCTTCAAAGTCCCTTCTGTTACACTCTTCTCCTTCTAATTACCTTCTATTTACTGCTATTTACCCCCTAGGAAGAAATAGTAAGTCTCCATACTCCACCTTTTCCTCATCTCCTCCCTTCTTCCTTCACTGTTTTATCATTGCCCTCTTCTAAGTCCCTTCTATTACACTTTTCCCTTTCTATTTACATTCTACTTACTGCTATTAACCCCTAAGGAAAAAATAGTAAGTCTCCATTCTCCACCCTTTACTTCCCTCCTCTCCTCCTCCTTCCTTCTCCCCCATCCCCCTCTACAGACACCCTCTCTAGTATACCTCACTCGTTTCTCCACCCTTCACCTACACCCATGAAGAATCAACCCCCCCCTCTTTTTTTTCTCTCCTCTTTCCGTCTTCACCCGTTTTAACCCTTCGCCCAGGCTCTTGGATCCCCTTAAAGGCTATCACCGTGGAATTAAGGGTCCGGTACTTTGCATGGAGGATCACACACCCTCACACCATCTGCCGACCATGCAGCTGGTGCCGTGTGGAGTTCAGAGATGGACGCAGAAAAGAAGAAAAAAAAAAATCGATGAAAAAGTCACCAAAGTTAATACACAAAAGATATAAATAAACAAACAGATGAGAATGTAAACGAATAAATGAAGTACAAATGTAAATATTATAATGAACAAAACTAAGAGCAGACGAATATGAAAATGCGACCAGGTTGAGTACGGGCTGAGTAAAGAAAGCTGCCGCGTAAAATAACTGAGTGCGTCAACAATGAAGATGAGTAAACACAGAAGAAAGATAACCAGGAATGAAACGTGTTTACCTGATTCATTCTCACCTGGCAATGACGTCTTCATTTGCCACACGACAACGCTGACCGAGGGAGCTCCACGTATTGCCGTCATCATTATCATTATCACCATTATTATTATTATCATTATTATTATTATTATTATTATTATTATTATTATTATTATTATTATTATTGAGCAAAGTGCAATAGGTAGAGCCGGACGAGTAGAAATATCATGTCACTAAGTCTGTAAGTCCCAAGACACCTAGAATCAAGAGTAAAGGAAAGAAGGTAGACACGCAAAACACATGTTACCGTCAACCTGCACAGTGGTGAACAAAACAAACAAGACAAACTCCCCTCACTCCCCTCTCTCCTTCCCGCACCTCTCCCTCTGTTTTAGGCCCTTGATGGGAAAAGCTGAAAAAGAAGAAGCAGAAGAAGCAGAAGAAGAAGAAGAAGAAGAAGAAGAAGAAGAAGAAGAAGAAAAGAAAAAAAGAAGAAGAAAGAAAGAGAGAAGAAAATAAGAAAAAAAGAAAATACGAAAGAGAAGAGGAGTGAGTATGTAGTAATGGCACTGTAACTACTGTTGCAGTCAATATAATATATATATATATATATATATATATATATATATATATATATATATATATATATATATATATATATATATATATATATATATATATATATATATATATATATATATATATATATATATATATATATATATATATGTGTGTGTGTGTGTGTGTGTGTGTGCACATTTTTTTTTTTTTTTTTTTTTTAAGCGCTGCCTGTAGCGCCAGTAGGCTCTCTTGAGGGACTCTTAAACGGCCCCAGCCTGTTAGTGGTGCAGGCGAATTTTATTTATGGTGGCTGCCGTGATATATGACTGTGCTTGGCCCATGCTGCCCCCCGGTGCTCCACTTGGAAGGAGTCACTGAAGTTAGCGTTGATTGAAGATCCGGGCAGCGTGTGAGTAATCTTTCGCCACTCCGCGACGACTTGAACAAATCAGCGTGTTATGGTGGGACTCGAACCTGGGTCCACGGACTCACCACGCCTCACGCTGACCACACGGCCACTGCCTCTCCAATATACTACCTTCAGTTACAGTACAGTGTAGATATCGACATGTACAGTGTATCTACCTGTATACTTGCCCCTTTATTTACACACCTGTCTGCCCGTCCTCTTATTTCTATGGCTCATGTACTGCAAATATCTAATCAGACCATCAATTTGTCTAACTCTCCGACTATCCATCAAGCCATACACCATACACTGACTGGTGAAGTATAAAATAGTTTAATAAGATCGTCCCATCATAAGCTATAGCAGTACAAAAGATAAATAAACAAAATGTGAGTTCGTTCTGTGCTAAGTCAAAGAGAAACAATAAACCCAACTTAATGAAATAAAAATATACGAAAGAAAGAACAGAAGTGGGAAGTCATAAAAGATAGAAAAAAAGGACAAACAAGGATGAACAGGCAACTTGGCTCCACCCCCGAAAAAAAAAAACGTGAAAATGAAATAAAAATGTGTAATGGAAAGATTTATATAATGAAAAAATAGAAAGTATATATAAAAGAACACATCAGAAGTTTTTAAGAGATTGTGGTAGTAGTAGTGATGGTGGTGGTGGTGACTGTGGAGGCTGTGCTGGTGGTGGTGCTTATGGCGGTGGTGGTGAAGGTGGTGGTACAGGTGATGAGAGAGACGGTGATGCAAACGGTTCTGGTGGTGATGATGGTTGTAATGGAGATAGTTATGAAGGTGGCAGGGAGGGGGTAGTAACGATGGAGATGGTGGTGATGGTGGTGGTGATGATGCGGGTTATGAAGGTGGTGGTGGTGATGTGGGTTATGATGGGGATGGTAAGATGGTGATGGTAATACTGACGACGATGGAGATGATGTGGTGGTGAAGGGAATATTGACGATGATGAAGATGGTGGTGATGATGGTGGTGGTTTCGGAGGTAGTGGTGATGGTAATACTGATGAGGATGGAGGTGATGATGGTGATGGTGGTGGTGATGTTAATAGTTATGATGGAGATAATGGTGATGGTAGATGGAGATGGTGGTGATGATGGTGGTGATGTCAGTAGTAATGATGGACATGGTGGTGATGGTGGTGGTGATGAGGTCAGTAGTAATGATGGACATGGTGGTGATGGTGGTGGTGATGTCAGTAGTAATGATGGACATGGTGGTGATGGTGGTGGTGATGTCAGTAGTAATGATGGACACGGTGGTGATAGTGGTGATGAGGTCAGTAGTAATGATGGACATGGTGGTGATGGTGGTGGTGATGTCAGTAGTAATGATGGACATGGTGGTGATGGTGATGGTGATGTCAGTAGGTGGTGATGATGGTGGTGATGTCAGTAGTAATGATGGACATGGTGGTGATGGTGGTGGTGATGTCAGTAGTAATGATGGACATGGTGGTGATGGTGATAGTGATGTCAGTAGGTGGTGATGATGGTGGTGATGTCAGTAGTAATGATGGACATGGTGGTGATGGTGGTGGTGATGAGGTCAGTAGTAATGATGGACATGGTGGTGATAGTGGTGGTGATGTCAGTAGTAATGATGGACATGGTGGTGATGGTGATGGTGATGTCAGTAGGTGGTGATGATGGTGGTGATGTCAGTAGTAATGATGGACATGGTGGTGATGGTGGTGGTGATGTCAGTAGTAATTATGGACATGGTGGTGATGGTGGTGGTGATGTCAGTAGTAATGATGGACATGGTGGTGATGGTGGTGGTGATGTCAGTAGTAATGATGGACATGGTGGTGATGGTGGTGGTGATGTCAGTAGTAATGATGGACATGGTGGTGATGGTGGTGGTGATGTCAGTAGTAATTATGGACATGGTGGTGATGGTGGTGGTGATGTCAGTAGTAATGATGGACATGGTGGTGATGGTGGTGGTGATGTCAGTAGTAATGATGGACATGGTGGTGATGGTGGTGGTGATGTCAGTAGTAATGATGGACATGGTGGTGATGGTGGTGGTGATGTCAGTAGTAATGATGGACATGGTGGTGATGGTGGTGGTGATGTCAGTAGTAATGACGGACATGGTGGTGATGGTGGTGGTGATGTCAGTAGTAATGACGGACATGGTGGTGATGGTGGTGGTGATGTCAGTAGTAATGACGGACATGGTGGTGATGGTGGTGGTGATGTCAGTAGTAATGACGGACATGGTGGTGATGGTGGTGGTGATGGCCAAGCAGATCATGTAACTCAAACGAGCCTCACATTCAAGGTCACCACCACCATCATCACCACTCCCACCACCTCCACCACCACCACTGTCTTTCGTCTCACGCTCATGTCTCTCAGGAGGCCTCGAGCACCCACTCCCTACCACTACCACTACCACCACCACCACCCGTCACCACCACACAGACCAGTCACACAGCACAGAGCCCGGAGAGTGTCACGGTGGCACACACACACACACACACACACACACACACACAC
>NC_066522.1:4067319-4077319 GCF_024679095.1 Eriocheir sinensis | reverse complement strand
CTCCTGGTCATGCCTTCTTTCCCTTCCCTTCATCCTCCACAGCCCCCTTCTTGTCATCAACCTACTTTCTCCTTTATTCCTCCCTTGCCTCGCCATCCTGTCTCCCCGCCCCTCCTCATCACCTCCATTCCACGTTCCTTTTCCCCCGCCACCTCCCACCTCTCCCTATCCTCAACCTACTTTCCCCTTTATTCCTTGCCTCGCTATCCTCTGCCCCACTTTGTCCTCCCTACCACCGGCATCTCTCCCCCACTCCCCCCAGGCAAGAGCACCGCCGGGGGAAATCACGGAGCGGAGAGGAAAACTGTCAAACTTGTCACACAGTTTACCGTGTCCCGAGTTGAACCCGACACAGGAAGAAAGTTTGTCAGAGATGCTGGTTTACCCGCTCCTCCTCCTCCTCCTCCTGGTCCTTCTCCTGGTCCTGGTCGTGATCCTCCTCCTCCTCTTCCTCCTCCTCCTCCTCGTCCTCCTCCTGCTTCTCTGCTTATGCCTTCTTCTCCTCTTCCTCTTTCTCGTTCTCCACTTACACATTTTTTCTCCTCCACCTTTTCTACTACCTCCCGCTTCTTCTCTGCTTACGCCTCCTCCTCCTCCTCCTCCTCCTTCTCCTCTTCCCCCTGCTCCGTTAGCGTCTTCTTTTTCTTCTTTTCATATTTGTCTTCATCCTCCTCTTCTTCCTCTTCTTCCACTGGTACCGCCTTCTATACAACTGTCTCTTCTTCCTCCTCCCCCTCCTCCTCCTCCTGCTTCGTTAGCGCCTTCTTTTTCTTCTTTTTCATTTTTTCTTCTTATTTTTCTTCATCCTCCTCTTCTTCCTCTTCCTTTACTGGTACCGCCTTCTATACAACTGTCTCTTCCTCTTCCTCCTCCTCCTCCACCTCCTGCTCCGTTAGCGCCTTCTTTTTCTTCTTTTTCATTTTTTCTTCTTATTTTTCTTCATCCTCTTCTTCTTCCACTGGTACCGCCTTCTATACAACTGTCTCTTCCTCCTCCTCCTCCTCCTCCTCCTCCTCCTCCTCCCTCTTGTTTAACCTTCCTGATTTTGTTGGTTCAGTCACGCCTCTTTCCTGTTCGCTTTGTTTTTGTTCTTGTTCGTGTTGTTGATAGTGGTCGTTCTTTCGTCTTCGTCGCACTACTTTTCATCCGTTCTGTATCATCATTGTTCTTTTTTATACTTCTTTTTTTATTCTCACTCTTATTCTTATTCTTATTTTTTATTATTATTATTATTGTCCTTGTTGTTGTTGTTGTTGTTGATGATATTGTTGTTGTTGTCGTTGCCTCTTTTTTTATTATCATTTCTATTTTTCAACTCCTCCTCCTGTTCCTCCTCCTCCTCCTCCTCCTCCTCCTCCTCCTCCTCCACCTCTTTCTCCTCCTTCTCCTCCTCCTCCTTTTTTTTCTCAACTTGATCTTGTTCACCTTTTTTCTTTAACGTAATCCTATTTTTATTGTTTTGAGTCAAAGATCTTGACTTGAAAACGACAAAAGAAAACAAATTAAAGTTAACATAGTAAAAAAAAAAAACCCACAAGAATGCTAAATAATGATATCATGAAAGTATAAAAATATAATAAACAAGCAATAAAAAACTCAAAATTATGTCTTAAAAATGAAGAATAAGAGTAAGTGAAAATAAAAATGAAAAATGATATGATGGACGAAAATAAAAAAAGAATGAAAATGAAAATAAAGAATGAAAATAAAAATAAATGATAATACAAAGAAAACGAAAAATAGTGACGTCTGTGAATGCAAGCCGAGGGTCGTCCATAAAGAACTTTTATACCCGGAACTAACTTTTTGTCACGATCCTCGCCGCAATTATACATTTCGGGGCGGAACATAATTATATCTAACTCTCTCTCTCTCTCTCTCTCTCTCTCTCTCTCTCTCTCTCTCTCTCTCTCTCTCTCTCTCTCTCTCTCTCTCTCTCTCTCTCTCTCTCTCTCTCTCTCTCTCTCTCTCTCTCTCTCTCTCTCTCCATTCCATTTCCTTCTTATGTACAGATGTCTACCTTCCTTTTCCTTATTCTCCTCCTCCTCCTCCTCCTCCTAATACTCCTCCTTTTCTTCAATTTCACCGTTTTATATGATTTTCTTTACCTTTCTTTACCTGCGTGAAGAGGGGATTAGGGTACACCTGCCTGTCTACCTATTATACCACTCCTCTCTCTCTCTCTCTCTCTCTCTCTCTCTCTCTCTCTCTCTCTCTCTCTCTCTCTCTCTCTCTCTCTCTCTCTCTCTCTCTCTCTCTCTCTCTCTCTCTCTCTCTCTTCTCCTCGAGTCTTTAATTAGCGTGAGACATTTGTTGTTTCTTATTATTTAATCAACGGAATGAAGAAAGCGAAGGAGGAAGAGAAAGTGAAAGAAGTAGAGAAGGAAGAGAAAGAAGGTGAAGAAAGAAAACAAAAAGAAAATGAAGGAAGAAAAGGAGGAAGAGCAAATATAGAAAGGAGCGGATAAAGAATGAAAAGGAGAAATGGATAGTGAATAAAGAAAGGGTGGTAAAAAAGGATAAAGAACGTCATGGGGAAAGAAGAAAAAAGGCAGTTAAGGCGTTGGAAAAGTTAAAGGAAGAAAAGGAGGAAGGAAAATTAAAGGAAGAAAAGAAAGATGAGCAGGCGGCTTAGGAGGAGGAAAAAAATACGAAAGAGAAGAAAAAGATAGAGTGAATGAAGAAATGGAGGAAGAGAAAATAAAATAAAGGAAGAAAGATGGAAAAGTCATAAAAGAAGAATAAAGAATAAAGAACGTAAGGGGGTAGAAAGAAAAACAGGCAATTAAGACGGAAGAAAACTACGGAAGAAAGGGAGGAAGAAAAATGAACAGGAGGCTTAAGGAGGAAGAAAGGTAAAGGAAATAAAAGAAACAATAGGAGCGTCTTAAGAGAGCTCGTGAAGGAGAATATATATGTCAAGGGAGGAATGTGGCGCGGCTATGTGGGCACGCAGGTATGTGATAAAGAAGAACTATAGGAAGGAAACGGCGAGTGTAATTTTGCGAGATGCGCCTCATAAGAGTACGCGAGGCTTTGGAATGAAGGCGACGAGTGGGAGAATGAGACAAGTGAAAGAAATTGTGAGTGAAAGGAAAGGAAATTAAACTTGAAAATGAGACAAGTGAAAGGAAAGGAAATCAAACTTGAAAATGAGACAAGTGAAAGAAATTGTGAGTGAAAGGAAAGGAAATTAACTTGAAAATGAGACAAGTGAAAGAAATTGTGAGTGAAAGGAAATTAAACTTGAAAATGAGACAAGTGAAAGAAATTGTGAGTGAAAGGAAAGGAAATCAAACTTGAAAATGAGACAAGTGAAAGAAATTGTGAGTGAAAGGAAATTAAACTTGAAAATGAGACAAGTGAAAGAATTGTGAGTGAAAGGAAAGGAAATTAAACTTGAAAATGAGACAAAAAAAAATTGTGAAGTGAAAGAAAGGAAATTAAACTTGAAAATGAGACAAGTGAAAGAAATTTTGAGTGAAAGGAAAGGAAATTAAACTTGAAAATGAGACAAGTGAAAGGAAAGGAAATCAAACTTGAAAATGAGACAAGTGAAAGAAATTGTGAGTGAAAGGAAATTAAACTTGAAAATGAGACAAGTGAAAGAAATTGTGAGTGAAAGGAAAGGAAATTAAACTTGAAAATGAGACAAGTGAAAGAAATTGTGAGTGAAAGGAAATTAAACTTGAAAATGAGACAAGTGAAAGAAATTGTGAGTGAAAGGAAAGGAAATTAAACTTGAAAATGAGACAAGTGAAAGAAATTGTGAATGAAAGGAAAGGAAATTAAACTTGAAAATGAGACAAGTGAAAGAATTGTAAGTGAAAGGAAAGGAAATTAAACTTGAAAATGAGACAAGTGAAAGAAATTGTGAGTGAAAGGAAAGGAAATTAAACTTGAAAATGAGACAAGTGAAAGAAACTGTGAGTGAAAGGAAAGGAAATTAAACTTGAAAATGAGACAAGTGAAAGAAATTGTGAGTGAAAGGAAAGGAAATTAAACTTGAAAATGAGACAAGTGAAAGAAATTGTGAGTGAAAGGAAAGGAAATTAAACTTGAAAATGAGACAAGTGAAAGAAATTGAGTGAAAGGAAAGGAAATTAAACTTGAAAATGAGACAAGTGAAAGAAATTGTGAGTGAAAGGAAAGGAAATTAAACTTGAAAATGAGACAAGTGAAAGAATTGTAAGTGAAAGGAAAGGAAATTAAACTTGAAAATGAGACAAGTGAAAGAATTGTAAGTGAAAGGAAAGGAAATTAAACTTGAAAATGAGACAAGTGAAAGAAATTGTGAGTGAAAGGAAAGGAAATTAAACTTGAAAATGAGACAAGTGAAAGAAACTGTGAGTGAAAGGAAAGGAAATTAAACCTGAAAATGAGACAAGAGAAAGAAATTGTGAGTGAAAGGAAAGGAAATTAAACTTGAAAATGAGACAAGTGAAAGAACTGTAAGTGAAAGGAAAGGAAATTAAACTTGAAAATGAGACAAGTGAAAAAAATTGTGAGTGTAAGGAAATGAAAATGAGACAAGTGAAAGAAACTGTGAGTGAAAGGAAAGGAAATTAAACTTGAAAATGAGACAAGTGAAAGAATTGTGATTGAAAGGAGAGGAAATTAAACTTGAAAATGAGACAAGTGAAAGAACCTGTGAGTGAAAGGAGAGGAAATTAAACTTGAAAATGAGACAAGTGAAAAAAATTGTGAGTGAAAGCAAAGGAAATCAAACTTGAAAGGAAAGAAGAATGTTGATGTAACTTGTTTGTATAGAAATAGATAATACAGATATATCAAAGACGAAATTAAATAAGAACACAGTCATTAATAAGAACAAGGAGACAATATGGAACAACGAAAAAAACACTAAATATTTATGATTAGGAGACAAAATAATGATGATAAAAAAATAATGATAATATGAAAATACAAAAAAAAGGAATGGCAGAACGAAAGAAAGAAAAAACGAAAAGGCAGAAAGTTAAAAAAATATAGAGAAGGGAATAAATGAAAATGATAAAGAAATAAGGTAAAAAGAAAGAAAGAAAGAAAGAAAGAAAGACAGACAGAACGAAAGAAAGAATACAAAGAGCAAAAAGAATAACCGAGAGGAATAAAAAGCAAAAAGAGAAAGACCAGATGAAAAAAAGAAGGAAAAAAACGAAAGAGAACAACAACAACAAAAAAAAAAACAGCATGAAAAAAAACAAAAAACTGCCCCGACCCCCGTCACTGCGCCCCAACCCTCCCCTCCGACTCGTCCCTGTCTTTTCTTCAGCGTCTCTGCCGTCCCCGCCGCGTCCAGCCTCGTCCTGCCCGGCGACACAATGGACATGATGGATGAAGGAACAGCTAGGGGGTGTTAGTGGGGGGGAGGAGGGTGAAGAACTAGGACGAGAGAAGGAGAGAAGGGAGGAGGCGAAAGGAAAGGAGGAGTGCTGAACGAGAGGGGATCTGTAGTGAAGGGAGGGAAGGGAGGAAAACTTGGGTGAGGGATGGAGGAAAGGGAGAAAAAAACGGTGAGAGACGGAGATAAGGTGTAAGGAAGGAAGAGGACTAAAGGAGAAGGATCTGTAGGACTTGAGGTATGAGATGGAGAGCAGGGAGGGACTAGTGAGGGAGGGAGGGAGGGAAGGGAGGAAAGGTGATAGGAAAGGAAGACTGAAGGAAAAGGGAGCTGTAGGACTTCCGGCGTTAGTTGGAGAAAAGGGAGGAAAACATGAGTGAAGGATGGAGGGAAGGGAGGAAAAGGTTGAGGGATGGAGGGAAGGGAGGAAAGGTGATAGGAAAGGAGGACTGAAGGAAAAGGGAGCTGTAGGACTTATGGTGTTCGTTGGAGGAAAGGGAGGAAAACTTGGTTAAAGAGGGGGAGAAGGGAGAAAACTAGGGTGATAGATGGAGAGAAGGGAGGAAAGATGGAGAGACGGAGATCTGAAGGAGAGGTGCGCTGTAGTTATTAGCAGGCGAGATGGAGGGATTGGAGGAAACTAGAGTGAAGGAAGAAATGAAGGAAGGAAAACAGGGTGAGGAATGGAGGGAAGGGAGGGAACTAGGGTGAGGGATGGAGGGAAGGGAGGAAACTAGATTGAAGGATGGAGGGAAGGGGGAAACAAATGGCAAATGGGAAGAAAGGAGAAAAGGAAGAAAGAAAGGAGAACTGGAGGACTATGAAAAGTAGTAGTAGTAGTAGTAGTAGTAGTAGTAGTAGTAGTGGTCGCGGTGGTGGTGGTGGTGGTAGTAGTAGTAGTGGTAGTAGTAGTAGTGGTAGTAGCAGTAGTAGTAGCGGTCGCGGTGGTGGTGGTGGTGGTAGTAGTAGTAGTAGTGGTAGTAGTAGTAGTAGTAGTAGTAGTAGTAGGAGGAGGAGGAGGAGGAGGAGTGACAAGCATGGATGTGGTGACTGGACTCTTCATACTTATTACTATTCCTCCTCCTCCTCCTCCTCCTCCTCCTCCGCCTCCTCCTCCTCCTCCTTCTCCTTCTCCTTACAGTCATCAGTCACCCAGGGTTCGTCAGTCATGCTCCTGTCATATTTTTTCCTCTGTCTTTTTTTTACTTTTTTTCCCTGTCCGGCTTGTCGCGTCCCATTTCGTTTGTCAGCCGGACAGATACACGGCTCGCGGCATGATGGATGGCCTGCCCTCGCCTCGGGACTGCGGGTGGAGCGGTCTTACAGGAAGGGAGACCAGCATGTGTTACGTGTGCCGCGGCGGTGAGATAAAAATGAGCAGTGAAGTGAATAAAGACGGGAAAGTTTGGAGTGAAGAGAGGGAATAGTAGGGGATCGTGGCGTGGTGAGTGTTGACATGGTTATCTTCACCTACTACTACTGCCACTACTAACTTACTACTACTACTACTACTACTACTACTACTACTACTATTACTACTGCTACTACTACTACTACTACTACTACTTGTATTAAAATTCAAAACAAATTCTTGAATCTACTTGGTGTTCAAGGAGGTATAGATGAAAAAAATGTCAACTTAACTGAAATTGTTATGTCAGAAGCACTAAACTTACGAGAAAAGGGACCACAAAAGGATCAAAAAGTGGCAGTAAAGTAAGGAAAGAAGCGTGATCTCATAAAAATTATTAAATGTACGAAAATAAGTATTAGAAGGGATAAGTTTTAAGAATTGCCAAAACTTAACACCAGAAAAGTTGGTAATGCCCGTAGATCTAACAAGGACAAGATCAAAGAAACTCTAAAGAACCGCCAATGCGTAAAAACAACCAGGAGAAGACTGGACACTGGCAGATATCCATTGTTTTCTTCAAAAAATGCAAATGGTAGCGTCACGCATAATATGGCGGAAAATTTTCAACTGTATTGTAAAGTAATCAGTGTGGACAGTGGTGGCGAGGAGAATGATTCGCTGAGCTCGAAAGTTCCCAGTCTAAACATGGATGAAATAAAGAAAGCGCCGAAAGGAATGAGTCAGGACAAAGCAAAAGATGGCCTAACCAAAGACCTAATCAAACATTCAGGTGATTTCACACTTTAAAAAAAAACTGGTTCAAATATATACAAAATGCTTTTAGTCACAGAGTTCCTAGAGCCTGAGACAGCGCCACCATTATATTAATCCACAAAAAGACGACTTGAAAGATTAAAATAAAATAAAAAATAGACCATTATTCTTCTCCCTGTAATCCCGTCACCTACAAGCCTTTTACTTAGATCGTAACACAATAAGTGCAACACCAGACTCAAACCAACTAAGAAAACAAGCTGGACTTCACAATAAATACTCAACAACTGGCCAGATTCACGTCACTGACCAAATTGTCGAAAATCTGCCGAGTAAAATAAACTATCATGCATGACTTTCATAAGTGTTGAGAAAGTGTTTTAGACTCAGAACCTCAACAGTCACGCATGCAGTCAGGGAGCAGGCGTGGATGAGCCGTACGCGTCAGGGAAGGGTAGGACAGGGCAGGGCAGAGTAGGACAGGGCAGAACAGGAGAGGGCAGAGAAGGACAGGGCAGGGTAGGGAAGAGTAAGACAGAGCAGGGCAGGGCAGGGCAGGTCAGAGCAGGATAGGGCAGAGCAGGACAGGATAGGACAGGACAGGACAGGGCAGGGCAGGGAAGGGAAGGGCAGAGCAGGACAGAACAGGGAGGGGCAGGGCAGGGCAGGGCAGGACAGGGCAGGACAGGGCAGGGTAGGACAGGACAGGGGTGTAGGGTTAAGCAGGAGGTTCGTGAATAAAAGGAAGGCGGAGGGTGACAGGACAAGACCCCGAGGAATGCCGCCATTGACAGCTAAAAAGGAGAAGACTCGCCGTGCCCTCCTACCCCCCTCCCCTCCTGATCCTAAACCACGGCTGTAGATCCTTCTGATAACCACACACACACACACACACACACACACACACACACACACACACACACACACACACACACACACACACACGAGGGGGAAGTAGCCTCTATCCCAGCTCTTATCCAATCGTCCATCGTTTGTCTCTGGAGAGTGGAAATGCCTCGTTAGAATCACACCTTCCCTTCCTTCTACGCTTACTTTTCTTTCCTTTGCTATTATTTATTTTCCTACTCCTCTTCCTCTGCCTTGTTCCACTCTTGCTTAAGTTCTCTGCTTGTTCCTTTTTTCGACTTTCATTTGTTTATTTTTTCTTATTCATACGTCACCTTATTCGCCATTTCATCCTTTTTTTCTTCCTCTGTCTTCATTTACTCCATTCGCTTCTTTTCCGTCTCCTTCCTCTTCTTACTCTTTGGAATTCATTTATTTATTATCCCCTTCACTCTTCCTACTTTTCCTCCTCCTATTCCTGCATCTTTTCTCCTCTCCTTCCTCCTCCTCCTCCCCTTCCTTTTGCTCCTTCCAACCATCTCCTCCGTTCTTCTTCGCCTCTTCTATTTACTGTTCAATTTCCTCACACAGCCACCAGGAGAGAAATTAACGTTAATCCGCTACTTGCTCACCTACACACACACACACACACACACACACACACACACACACACACGGCGGTTACACAGGAGGCAACACAAACCCACCCCTTAACATCCTCCTCGGTGGTGATAAGGGTGTGAAGGAGGCTGTATAGAGGGAGGAGGAGGAGGAGGAGGAGGAGAAAGAGGAGGAAAAGGGGAACAAGTATCGAGAGACGAGAAGGATTGGGAGGAGAAAAGTAACCAGGTATTCTTCAACTGTGAACGTAACAATCACGTGAAAAGTATGAAGAAGATGAAAAGAAGAACGAAGATAAGGAAGAAGATAGTAGAACCTGGACGAGGGTATGAGGAAGAGAGGAGGTCGAGATGAAGATAAGGAGAAGGAAAGGAGGCCGAGGACGAAGATAAGGAGAACAAGAGGCCGAGGACGAAGATAAGGAGAACAAGAGGCCAAGGACGAAGATAAGGAGAACAAGAGGCCGAGGACGAAGATAAGGAGAACAAGAGGCCGAGGACGAAGATAAGGAGAACAAGAGGCCGAGGACGAAGATAAGGAGAACAAGAGGCCGAGAACGAAGATAAGGACGAGAACAGAAGAACACAGACGAGGCTAAGGATGAAGATTACAGAGGGAGGAAGGGCAACGAGGACAAGGACCAAGTACCCATAAAGTTTACACCGAGGCAGGGAGAGTGGATGCACGTAGGAGAGGGAGAATAGGATAATGGGTATGTTAGGGT
Organism: Eriocheir sinensis; assembly: GCF_024679095.1. Classification (NCBI taxonomy): domain Eukaryota; kingdom Metazoa; phylum Arthropoda; class Malacostraca; order Decapoda; family Varunidae; genus Eriocheir; species Eriocheir sinensis. The sequence continues at coordinate 4,067,656 of NC_066522.1, read as the reverse complement.
TGAGGAAGAGGGAGGGAGAGGGGAAAAGGGGGAGAGTAGCGTGAAGTTAGTGAACCTCAACAATGATACCCCTGCATGTGAGTCAGCTCCTACGTGTGACTTCTGGTTGGCGGTAGTGTAGAAATAGAAGTAGTAGTAGCTGTTGTAGTTGTTGTTGGTGGTGATGGTGGTATTGTTGTTGTTGTTGATGCCACTGTTGCTGTGTTCGTTGTGGTTATATCAAGCTCTTAGTGCCAGTACTTCTTCATCTCTTCTTCTTAGTTGTGTGTTGCTGTTGCTGTTGCTGTTACTGGTACTGCTGCTGCTTTTGTCATCTCTATTTTTATTCCTCCTCCTC